>NW_019946038.1:0-6176 GCF_002910315.2 Salvelinus sp. IW2-2015
GAGATGCTTGTATCGGCAAAAGGGACAGGACGACATGCACCGTATTGAGGGGGAGCAAGGCATGAGGATGGATTTGCGAAGGCGGAGTCATTAGCCAACAACCTCCTTCCCCTCTCGAGTGAAGAGCATGAATGATGGGTGTGCTGTCTCGTCCAGATTAGCATGAACAGAGCCGGACAGCGCGAGCACACAGCCAGGGCAACTAAGGAGTGGCTCCGTAAGAAGTATCTCAAGTCCTTAGGAAGTGGCACTAGCCAGCTCCAGACCTGAACCCATAGGAAAATCTTTGGAGGGAGCTGAAAGTCTGTATCGTGAACCCAGCGGACAGCCGAAACCTGGAAGGATCTGGAGAAGTCTTGCGTAATGAGGTGGGCAAAATCCCTCTCTGAGTGTGCGCAAACACTGGTCAAGTACTACAGGAGGAAACGCGTATGACTCATGTCAATTGCAAGAAAAAGGATTGCTGTACCAAATATTAGATTTCTGCTTTTCTCGATGGTATCAAAAATACCGTACATAGTCATGCAATAAGAATGCGAGCAGGGAATTAAGTACTTAACTAGAAATCATACAAATGTTGAATATTTCGGATTCTTCTTGATTATCAGAAGTTCGCGTGTCTTCTCACAGTGAAGTGTACCTTGATTAAAAATTACGACCACCCCAGGACGACAGGGGCGAGGAACATTACATCATCTACATGCTTTGTAAGTAAGAAAATCGGCAAAATCGGCAGTGTACGGAAAATACTTGTTCTCCCCACTGTAATCGTTATCAGGGCTCTACAGACCACACCGGACTTATAAAGGAAAACTAGCCATGTCGCGGACCAGCCATTGTCTTGCTCATCGCGACACCGCCGTTGAACACCTTCTACGCTCGCTTTGAAGGTATATACTACCTGCCCACGCACTACGCGGCCCCGTCTATCAAGACCTGTGGCTCTCCTTTCTGTGGCTTGACGTGTGTTAAGACATTCTAATCGCGTGTATACCATACGCAAGTCTGCGTCCAGTAGGTAATCTCTTAGCTGCGTCCTCAGAGATGCAGACCAGCTGGCTGGTGTGTTTTACAGATATATTCAATCTCTTCCTATCCAGTTCTATTGTCCCCACATCCTTCAAGATGACCACACATTTGTCCGTAACCTAAAAGCAAAAGGTAACTTGAATGAAATGGATATCTGTCATCATGAGTGCTTGAAGACTAGTCATAGGATTCTATCCACTTACCTTACCTGCCCACCCTTAGACCCACAAACTTGCTTACCAGCCCCCAATTAGGTCACAGACGAGTAATCGCCACCACACTGCACACTGCCCTGTCCAAATCTGGACAAGGGCCAAACAACTAATGTAAGCAAGCTGGGTTCAATTTGCTATTTACGTCAGCATTCAACCCATTGTACCCTTCCAAACTCATCCTCTCGAAAGCATCGAGGCGTGGGTCTAGCCCGCCGGTGCAACTGGGTCCGGACTTCCCGGTCCCCAAACAGAAAGGGAATGCATTATGCCACTACAGAATCTTGAGGGGGGTCGTGCTCAAGCCCCTACCCCTGATTTCCACCCATGATTGCGTGGCCATGCACGCCTCCACACTCAATCATCAAGTTTGCAGACGCACAACAGTAAGTAGGCCTGTTACCAGCAACGATGATGATCAAGCTCTACAGGAAGGAGGGGGGGCTCTCGGGAGTGTAGGTGTGCCAGGGACAACATAACCTCTCACTCAGATGTCAGACAAAACCTCTAGGAGATTTGGATCTCAGGAACAGCAGAGTGGACACCTCGCTTCTCACATCTGATGGGACCTGCGTTGAGGAGAGGTGGAAAGCTCAAGTTCCTCGCAGCGTACTGACAACTGAAACGGTCCACCACAAGGACGGTGGTGGTGAAGGCGCAACTGTTCTCTTGACACCTCAGCAGGGCTTAACAAGAATAGGTTAGGCTGAACTGAGAACACGTATAGAAAAACCCTCAAACTTTTACAAATGCACAATCGAGGTATTCCTGTCAGGCTGATACTATCCCCTGGGCCGTGGGGTACGGAACTTGCTTACGAACCAACAAAGCTCTCGCAAGCAGGGTGGTCTAGCGGCGTCTTGCCCACACCGTCACTGTACCTCAGGGGGCAAACTTCCTGCCCTCCTGGGACACGTACAGCACACCATTGCCTATAAGAAATACCAAAAGAATCACAAAGGACTATCACACCCGAGCCAATTTGTATATACTCCAGAATGTTATGAAGAGTGACAGATGAATTGCATTATTTGCAAAGTCCCTCTTTGCACATGCAAATAGAACTGAATCCCCAAAAACATTTCCACTGATTTCAGCCCTGCCAAAAAAGGACCAGCTGACATGTCAGTGATTCTCTCGTTACACAGGTGTGAGTGTTGACGAGGACAAGCTGAGATCACTCTGTCATGCTGATTGAGTTTGAATAACAGACTGGAAGCTTCAAAAGGAGGGTGCTGCTTGGAATTGTTTCTTCCTTTTCGACACGTGCCTATCATTGCTTTGCACAAAAAGGGCTTCACAGGCAAGGATATTGCTGCTAGTAGATTGCACTTAAATCAACCATTAATCGGATCATCAAGAACTTTGAGAGCTGTTCAATTGTTGTGAGAAGGGCTTCAGGGCGCCCAAGAAGAGTCACCAGGACCGTTTCCTAAAGTTGATTCAGCTGCCGGGATCGGGGCACCACCATTACAGATCTTGTTCTCAGGAATGGCAGCAGGCAGGTGTGAGTGCATCTGCACGCACAGTGAGGCAAGACTTTTGGAGGATGGCTGGTGTCAAGAAGGGCAGCAAAGAAGCCACTTCTCTCCAGGAAAAACATCAGGACAGTGATATTCTGCAGAAGGTACAGGGATTGGACTGCTGAGGACTGGGGTAAAGTCATTTTCTCTGATGAATTCCCCTTTTCCGATTGTTTGAGGCATCCGGAAAAAAGCTTGTCCGGAGAAGACAAGGTGAGCGCTACCCATCAGTCCTGTGTCAACACTGGCAGATATTGACTTTTGCATCAACTTCATGTAATTGTCAATAAAGCCTTTTGACACACTTGACACTTGTAATATACTTCAGTATTCCATAGTAACAATCTGACAAAAATATTGAAGACACTGAAGCAGCACAACCTTGTGGAATTAATATTTGTGTTATTCTCAAAACTTTTGGCCAACACTGTATAAACTGCGCTCCACACTTCTACGGTATCTTAGTCACTTTTAAATTGTGTTTACATATTGCGTCACCCATCTCATGTATATACTGTATTGTATTCTATACTACACAACTGGCTGTTTAACAGCCATCTCCAGCACATCAGAGGCTGCTGCCTATAGACATAGATTAGGAATCCCTGGTCACTTTAAGGAAATGAAACACTAGCCACTTGAGTAATGCAAGACACGGAGACATTATTCATCTCATATGTGTAAACTGTACTCTATACTATTCTAYGCTATCTTAGTCACTTTAATTGTGTGTCAATATTGCATCACCCATCTCATATGAATATACTGTATTCTATACTATGCCACTGTATCTTAGTCCAATGTTGCTCTGACGTATATACATTCTTAATCCCTTCCTTACTTAGATTTACGTGTATTTTGGGTAAATGTTGTGAAATTGTTAGATATTACTGCACTGTCGGAGCTAGAAGCACAAGCATTTCGCTACACCCGCAATAACATCTGCTAAACACGTGTATGTGACCAATACAATTTGATTTGAAGTCTGAACACACATGCACATCTATGAACAAGTTCACACACTTTGTTCTGTCCCGCAGGTGTATTTGCCCCAACCCTGTTCTCCAAGGCCTACGGTAGCCTGGTGTGTGCGGGATGCTCCAGCTCTCCAGCCAACACCAGCAGGCCCTTTACCTGTATGGACTGCCACTATGACATGGTTAGTACCTACATCTCCTGTTCGCCTGCTGCATCATCATTATGAACTATTACATTGACTGGGCTGCTGTGATGCGTCTCTGGGTCAAATAATACTTGAACTGCACTTGATTGAGCTTACCTGGAGCAATGGAACCAATGACCCAGTGGCCAAAAGGGTTAACCCTAACCCATCCATCTGGTATTCCAGACAGGCTTCATTCAAGTATTTGATTGAAAACAAGTATGATTTGAAGCCATGTCTGTAGTGTAGTGACTACTGCGGAAGTGTGTTATGATGATGTCGTGAGGGGTGTTTGTGGGTAGTCCCAAATGCTTAACCATGTATTAAACTAAAGCCATATTATGTTTCTCAACAGAGTGGAAGTAACGAACCCTTATATCTCAGACACATTGAGTAAGTTCCAATAAAATACCCATGCTCTGGTCCACATGGTTGTGTTGGTGTTACCAGTCAGTAGGCCTGCTACGCTGTAGTTACTTGCTGTATGGCTTGTTTTCCAGTCAGTAGGCCTGCTACTCTGTTAGTTACTGCTGTATGGCTTGTTTTCCGGTCAGTGGGCCTGCTACTCTGTAGTTACTTGCTGTATGTCTTGTTTTCCAGTCAGTAGTGCTGATACTCGTAGTTACTTGCTGTATGGCTTGTTTCCAGTCAGTAGGCCTGCTACGCTGGTTACTTGCTGTATGGCTTTTTCCAGTCAGTAGGCCTGCTACGCTGTAGTTACTTGCTGTATGGCTTGTTTCCAGTCAGTAGGCCTGCTACGCTGTAGTTACTTGCTGTATGGCTTTGTTTTCCAGTCAGTAGGCCTGCTACGCCTGTAGTTACTTGCTGATGGCTTGTTTTCCAGTCAGTAGGCCTGCTACTCTGTAGTTACTTGCTGTATGGCTTGTTTTCCAGTCAGTAGGCCTGCTACGCTGTAGTTACTTGCTGTATGGCTTTGTTTTCCAGGCCTCTTGTATACACCATCTCCGTGTTGCTGCCCTCCGCCTACTGATCGGCCTCATCTTCACCCTGAAGACCCACTCCACATCTACGACATCCAAGTCAGTGACGTGCACGACCACCACCAGGGTCAGTGCCCACCGGGGGCGCCAGCGGTGAGCCCACCAAACCACAAACACATTATTATTTCAAGCTTTTCCCATAGGTTCTAAACTTTGGTGGTGTCGTGGTATATATAGTAGACAGGAACTGGAATGTGTGATACTTCATTGTATTGGTTTCTAATGTTGTTTGTGTGTGTAGGTGGTCATGGCACGGTCGTCCACTGGTCCAGGTTGAGGGCTCTGTCTGTGCTGATCATGGCCACGCTGCTAATGGCTGCCTGTGCCGACCTCACCACGGAGCACATCAAACCCATCCTCGACCACTCCGCCATCTCCCAGGTACGCCCACACCTGAGCCATGTTCATTAGGCCACAGCGTAGAAAAATGTTGTGCAACAGAAAATAAGCATTTGCGTTTCTTATTGGCTAGGTTCAGATGGTACGTCCCCGTTTCACTCCATTCTAAACCTCTTCCTTCCTYTTCATGCCCATTGACCAACCGAGACCATACCCAGGGGAATAATAATATGATATGATTCTTGTAATTGGGTAGAAAATGTCTCTGGAAAGCTTATTGAAAGCCCCTGTCATTTTATAAAACAGAATTTTACACGCATGATGCGACCAGCTGTTCAGGATAAGCATAAGGATAGCCAAACAACTTTTACAATGTTATGTCCTGACTATGTAAAGGCTAGTGCAATGTGTCACTGTCTGTCATTCATTTCTGCAGTATTTCATCGGCGTGACCGTGTTGGCGATGGTGCCAGAAATTCCTGAGATCTTCAACGGAATCCAGTTTGCCCTGCAGAATAACATCAGTCTCAGGTAAGCCACTATCAAGCTCTAATACTGCGTTTTCACTCTCCTGATGGATCTTGTCTCGTCATGCATAACCTAGTATCTCTAGACAGACCGGTTGCCTCCCACAATGTACCAATGTTCAAGCATACACTGTACATAGGGGCAGCAGGTAGCCTATTGGTTAGAGCATTGGGCCAGTAATCGAAAGGTTGCTAGATCGAATCCCCGGAGCTGACAAGGTAAAAATCCGTTGTTCTGCTCCTGAACAAGGCAGTTAACCCACTGTTCCGAGGACGTCATTAAAAATAAGAATTTGTTCTTAACTGACTTGCCTAGTTAAATAAAACATAAACCAACATCAGTTTGGCAGAGAGGAAAGGGTGGAGTTGAGCACTGGGAAATC
>NW_019946038.1:6201-23002 GCF_002910315.2 Salvelinus sp. IW2-2015
CGTCCAGAACCCTGCCGTAAACATTTCTGGTACTAGCTTGATGGAGCTTGCGAAAGATATTTTACACTCCCAATGAGTGTATTTCTCCAGTTACTAGTAGTATTACAAGCTTACAACACCACTGACTGGCTGTGGCTAAAATTAGCCTAGCTGTCCGCGTCGTTGTGTGCCCCTCTGTCATGTTTCCGAGGGGATTGTTTTTAAGCCCCCCTACCCAAACTCGTCTTTGTTAGAGTTGTCTGTCTGAAGATCACCCTTATTGATTTGGCCATGAAAATCTGACATGATTCCCAGAGCAAGTGCTGTTGCCACCCTAGGCCCGGGGTTTCCCAGAACTGTAACCTCACATTGATTTGTCTGCAGCTTGGAGGTGGGAAACTGCATAGCAGTGCAAGTCTGCATGATTCAGATTCCCTTACTCATCTTGTTCAACACTTTTTATGTAAGTCGTTTTAAATCTTTATCTGCATTGTGTTTAATTGCATCAGATGTTACTTAATCAATATAATTGTCAGTATCTCACTTGTTTCTGTACATAAAGCCTCAAGTTTTGATCGTAGACTGTAGTGTCAGTGAGAAGACCCATCAAACAGGACTCCATCTCTTTTCCAGGATGTGGGATTCATGCTCCTGTTCAGTGACTTGCATCTTTGGGCCAGCATCTTTAGTGTGATTGTGGTCAACTACATTTTCATGGATGGCAAGTCTGACTACTTTCAGGGTAAGTTGTTGTGCTTGGTTCACATTGCTATGCCGGATATCACGGATTAGACTGAATTCCAAACTCTGTTTCCTTTCCAGGGACTGCTTTGGTGGTGGTTTACCTCATTCTACTGGCGTTGTACTTTTTCGCCCCATCACCCCGTGCCTGTTGAGCTGCCCGCAAAGAACTTCAACTCCTAGAGTCCTGTCAGTCACTATTACAGGAGCTGCCTTTGTGTTAACTATTTCGATGCCATGTGAGTTATATTCTGTCTTTCAGTTGTATTCATAAGGGCTCGCAGTGGGAAGTCCAGGTAGTCCCTCCCTGTTGCAATTTGTTTTCCCATTTGTGCCTAATGACATGACCCGTCTGGCAAATGGCCCTTTACCTTTGGAATTATTTGCATTATGATTTCTAAATTAACATTCCTTCTATTTAAGCACTGCACATCCTGGGTGTATGTAAACAACATGTAGGAGACATGTGTTTTCAGTAGGATTTTGGTAGATTAAAATGCAAATGTTAAAGCAGGTATGTTAATATTGAATTTAAATGTGTCACAATTGTCTTCACATTCATTGGCCTTTGGGTATTAAGCTGGGTCTTATGGACCAATAAATCTACACATGGTGTAATGCTAGGATTTGTATGGGAAAAAGTACACATTTACTGCCACTTTCTTGACCTTCCTGTTCTGTTTTCTATTCTTGTGATTTTCTTTGTTGCAAAGTATTGCTTGGATAAGGTGCAGCCAGGTCTATTTCAACAAGGTCTTGTACCTGAGCAGGCAGGTAAACAACCTTCCACACAGCTCTCTGTAAAAATGGATCTAGTCATAAGCAAGGCATGCCAATTTCAATGTGCTTGTTGCACAGAGGATGTTATGGTGGTTAAATAAATCTTGACTATTAGGCAAACCTAGATAGTACTTGGTAAAGTGTGCACTACAAGGGTTCATGCAAGGATGACAGCTCATTCCATGCCAGTTACCATTACTGTTGAAGCAGACAAACCATTCCCAGATCGGTTGTGCTGTCTTGCTTCAACGACCATCGGCAAGACGCACAAACAGATCTGTGACCAGGCTAAGCAAACGAAGTGATACCAAACTATTTACAGTACATGTTTATTGACTCGTCAACAATCGAAACAAAACATTCACAAATACAATTATCAATTCAGCGATCGCCTAAAAACCATTTGCTGCACAGCAAGGATTCAAGTCCAAGGAGATGACTTTTCCAACTTAAGGTGACTAATGACATCATGCGGAGAAGAGGTGTAATAAAATTAGGACACACAGATTTAGGCATTTCCTTGATGGGAATTGAATCATGTTTCATTAACATTTTAAACTACCCCCTTGGCAACGATCAATAAATACAATTTTGTTCCACAGGCAGATTTTAATGGCATTGAATTCAAGGTGCCATAATATTTGGCGTTAAACCACGTCCCCACTCAGCATATAATCTGAACTGTGTTTGATTATCTGACCCTGGCACTCGTCTGCATACATTGAGCCTTAACAGCAGAATACTGTTCAGATTCAGCCCCCAAGTACAACATACATGAACTCTAAGTCATCCATAAATACAGCAGCATAAATACATATTCCCACATTATTGCTGCTTTAACTATTTTGTCCAATGATTGCTTGACAATGAGCAGTTCAATGTGTTTGGGAAGGGCACAGAATGAAAAGATTCAGCAATGCATTGTTGACTGATCTGACAAGTGATGCATATGTTATCTTTAATGTGAGGGGAAATTATAGAGAAGGAGAAATGATCCCAAATGGGAGTCATTTTTAGATGGTCAGTATGTTGGATCAACTAAACCATTACTCATGTTTCCTTCTCCTTTCTAGGTTTGGTACTTAATATCATTGAAACTTTGGAAAGGCACTGAATCAGATCAATGTTAGTATTTTTACTTAAAACAGATCCCCCAAAATCTGTTTATATTTATGTTCTACTAGCAAAATGGAGTAAAAGTTGGAACAGAAATTGAAAATTTATTTAAATAAAAACATTTTAAAGATCATTTAAGGAGCACCATATCACAGTGATGGGATGATTTAGTTTACAAATGGACTTACCACAAGCATACTAAAGTGACTGATACAGTTCAGAATGAATGGAGACCAGGTGTTTTGACTCTTACCCATCTTCCATTGATAATGTTCTACTATGGTGGATATAATCCCTTGGTCAAAAATAGTGCACTACAGAGAGAATAGGTGTCAATTTGGGACACTGATACGATAACTATCCACAGAACTATATCAGAGATAATTGTTCCAAATACCTGTATGTATATCCGAGATACCTGAATGCATATCAGATAAAGTGTTAAATGGGTATTAGGTGAAAGGAATGGTCTATTAGAGACCCAACTACAGTAGCATCAGTCTGTTCTTCACACATACACTATTAAAATCAGACACTTACTGTTAATAATAAGCCTTGAATAGGGAAAAGTGCTGACGACAACCTCCGTCTAAGTCTGGCATGAGGGTGTACCAATATTACCTTCCCCTTGTCACACAAAAAACATGCCAACTGGTGTAACTTTCCTAATTGTATGTAGAGAGAAAATAAATGTGAGAGAAATGCCAAACAGGATGTCTCGTGAAAATACATACAAATAAACGTCCTTCAAATAAATAATCATTCCTCTGAAAAAGTCTTTCTTATTAAATCATGAAGCCAATATAAAATTAGGAAGTAGTGAGGGTCGTCGTGAATCTGAAAGCGTGGAGCAAATGATTTCTGGGTCTGCAATGGGTCTGTAGGCAGGCGGATTGAGAGGCTAGAGCGTGTGTGTGTGAGACGGGAGAGACGTGGGTGAGACGGGGGAATGGGGCGGTCAAAAAACATTCCACTTGGATTCCCTTTAAAATCATCAGACATCCAAACACAAAAAGAAAAAAGGCATCCCATTGTTTTGGTTTTAAGCGGGCTACGTAGGCAGAGGGACATCAACTCCTTCAAGGCGACCCCCTTAAAAATAAATCCTGTGTTCTCCGTGTCGACAATCTCCTCCCGTCCATCCATCCTCCCACCTTTTTCAAGCGCTCGATGAGTTCCTGTGGTGAGGCCCAGGTGGAGGAGCTGCATGGTGGGCAACTGAGCCAGCTGGGGTGGCCTTGAGCAGACGTCCCAGCACAGCTCCAGCAGACTGGGCACCAACCAGCCCCCAGATCTTAAACAGGAGCCAGTCCGCTTGTTCTCTGGATGTTCACCACACCACCATGGATGTACATGCAGCCAGCCTAGACGGAGAGAAAATCACAATCAGAAACCTTTATCGCCATGCAAGTGCAGTCGCACAGAGGAGATGAGTGAATAATGAGCGGGATATTGAATTGTGGTTATTGATTTAGGATGATCCTGTGTTTTTGTTGGCAGTGTAAGAATATACTGACTAATCGTGCCAATAAAGCTAGTTGGATTGAAACAAATGCTTAGGCAGAGAGATGAAGGACTACAAATGAGTTTGAACATGAGGTAGAGGAGAGAAAATGAGAAGAGGATCACATACTTAAGGAACATCATCAAATGACACTTGCTTCTTGAAAATCCAATATCTTTGAAGTTGACTGCTGACATGCAAAACATTTTGGACTGTATCAACATTGGTAGTTTTTGAGTGGCGTTTCCTTTTAAGTCTACTATGCTAGATCTTGAAACCAGCGAAATGCATAAACGATGGCACGCAACTATAACAGTCGTAATCACCTACTAACTCTAATACAAACAGCTGAGTTCCTCTGGTGTAATCCCTACTGACGGGTCACAGCAGCACAGTGGAAATAGCTGGCTCAGGCATCACTGCTGGGAGCTTGGTCCACTGGAACGGCTGCACGTGATCTGATCCACAGATCAGCCACTATGACTTCACCGTTGTAACCCTCCGCATAGAAACACATCTGAGACACACAACATCATGGGTTAGACTGAGACAGTAGACTATATTATGGATGCGGACAGAAATGACCTCTTTTTTTTTTCAAACCCTATTTGAAGACTTCATGAATTGAACTGTTGAATGAGATGCGGGAGGCAGACAGAAGCAGACTAATGAAGACTCTCTGAAGTGGCTCTGATAAAACCACCACCGTTAAAACAACCACCAACTCTCAAATGATTGGCATCTTACCATTCAAACAATGAATCCTGATCTAGGAATTTCTTTTTAAACATTTTTTCAAATGAAAATCTTTAGCGAAAGTGAAATGCATGTGCGTTGTTGGAAAAATACCAGTATCGGGTTTGATGGGCACCGATGAAAGTACACTTTCTAAAGAAGACTGTCCTTTAGGTTAAGTGGTCGGAGTGGCAAACGATACCACATACACCTCCGCTACAACATTGTAATACTACTGCTATGAGATAAAATGAGAAGAATCTCACCGTTCCGTATCTGCACACAGCTGTAGACATCTCCTGGAGCAGGGTACCCTGTCAAAAACCCAAACAATTGGATGAGTAGTGATATGTGAAGAAAAATACCCATAACAGCACATTCGTTTCTATTTTTAAAACATCAAACACAAAACCTATTTTATCATGAGGCTTGGTTGAGATCTCCTCCCAGGAGTTTGTCTCCAGGTTGTATGCATGTATCTGGTACAAAAAAAATAGAGAAATGAGTTCACCTCCAACACATCACAACCATAACCCAGCCAACATAACAACCAGCCTATCAAGCCCATGGCCGTCGCATCCAAGCACAAGCTCCTCAGTTAACCAGGAGCCTCCATAACCCACGAAACGGGGCTCCCTAAACCCACAGCCTCAATAACCCAGCCTCACATCAGTGACACCAGTCGCTGCTTCTCCCGTAGATTCGGTTGGGCTTCTTCCCTCGGCAGTTGAGCAGCGACCACCGCTTGTACTTGACGTTGCAGACGTGGACGTCATTCCCGTTGTTTTCCCCAAAGGGAATCCCAGTGCCACCAAACACCAGCAGATTGTTTCCATGTAAAACAGCTGAGGGACACAATACTGAGKGTTTAAGCTGGGTCGTGTTCATTAGGGCACACAGTAGCAAAACCTTAAGACATTTTGCAACRGAAAACAAAGTGTTTCTTACTGGACTTATTTTACAAGCATTTCGCTACACCCAAAATAACATTAGCTAAATATGTTTTCAACCAATAAAATTAGATTTGAAGTCCCTCCCATTGTCATGGCTACTGGACCCAGCGGTCTGACAGCAGGTGGGATTGTCCATCGGGAGGCTTTTCACCAAATCACTAAACTTGATAATCCATTGTCTTCTGAGGTCATAATATCATGGGATGAYGAGGTAAAACCGAAAAATCATCCACAGACCAATTATTTATCAAACAGTCCATTTGATGTTAATGAGGTGTAGAAATGCTCTTTCGTGATTTAATACATCAATGAGTTAGCTAAATCATATTTTACTAACCAAAACTCGTCACAAGTGACTGGGTTCTAAATCAGTTTAACCCCCACCCAGCATCTCATTGGCAGTGCTTGTTCATTCAAGCATTCTTTCATACAATCACAATTGGTTTGATTTAATTAAACATTTTAGATGTGGAGAATTCTAGGATATTTAATTTTACCCTCTTGATAAGAAGTGACCATACTGTATGGAGTTCGTTATTGATGGATTACATGCATTGGAAATGAAAAAGTAAATACTGCAACCTGAGTTTTCCATCATAAAAGTCCAGGGTAAATTACTACAGTAGATGGGCCCTGGTATTCATTTGTACTGAATGACGTCAAATCTGTGCTAAGTCTGCTCAATGATACATTTATACTGCAGATCAGTGGCGATTTTAGCATGTAAATCTTGGTGGGGCAAATTAAAACAAAACAAGGTTTTATATGCATGCCAGCAAAGCCACTACACAAACACCAACTGAGCCACACGGGACTCCTGAAATAAACCCTTCATACCCTACATACCCTTCAGTACCCCTGAACATAATACCCTCAGTACCCTGAACATAATACCCTTCAGTACCCCTGAACATAATACCCTTCAGTACCCCTGAACATATACCCTTCAGTACCCCTGAACATAATACCCTTCAGTACCCCTGAACCATAATACCCTTCAGTACCCCGTGAACATAATACCCTTCAGTACCCCTGAACATAATACCCTTCAGTACCCCTGAAAAACTAATACCTTCAGTACCCCTGAACATAATACCCTTCAGTACCCTGAACATAATACCCTTCGGTACCTGAAGATACTACATCAAGGGACACCGTAGGCTAAAAGATCATTTTCACTGTAGTGTCCCTTTAAATTCCATACCTGAAAAAAACAATCCTACTGGTTCCCTTACCTGACATGGAGGCCAGCTCGGTGGGCATGTAGCCCTCTGTACGGATCTGCTGCCAGGTGCCCGTGGCAAAGTGGTACCTCCACAGCTCCCTGAACAGCGGGTAGTCCTCGTTCTCCTGGCCGCCCGACTCATCATAGTCCGGATTGTACCCCCCGAACACGTACAGTGGTGTTGTCTGCCACGCAGCGATGCCCGCTCCGAGCTGGGGGCATATGGAGACCTGTGGGGTGGTACAGAGTGGTAAGGTATTAGGAGGAGGATGACAGTAAGGGACAAGGTGGAGAGAGATGTTAAGCTACAGCGGGCTACAACTACAGGAATCACACATAGCCTAGTTGGCCATCCTTCATCAGTCCTGTGTTAATCTTCATGGTTACATCATGCTGCCCATGACTAATAAAAGATTGGATCAAAAAATATAAACTGTTCTAACTAGAAGATGTTAAACAGGACAGCTTGACTAGTTGATAGAGCTGCAAGATTCTGGTAAACTTACCAAAAAAATAGAAAAACAAGGAAAATGTTCCCTTGTGGGGACATTTCCCAGATCCCCAAAAGGCAAAGGATATTTAGGCTTAGCTTAAGGGTTATAATCAGGTTAGGAAAATAGTATTTTTGATGGGAATAAATGTTTGGCCCCACAGGGATAGAAAAACAAAGGTGTGTTGTGGATTCACTGAAAACAAAACGGCTCAGACTAGGAACACAACATTTCAAAAGGTCCCACCGATGGGGCGCTCTTTCCACAGGTGACTGTCCACCAAGAGAGATCACAAGGCCCTGCCACCTTCACCTTTCAGCTGCATGACTTTCCTCTCTGCAGTAAAAACACAGAGCTCACCACAAATAGCCTAATTCCTAGGCTGGGCATTTGGTCCATAACCTGCAACACTGCAGCTGATACCAGTGTTCCCAGCCAACATAATGAAAAAAGTTCAATTCCTATTTGGATGCATCAATTAAGTAGCCAGCCACATAAGGATTAGGGCGAGTAGTCAGCTATTAGACTGGCAGCTGGCACGTAGAGAACACGCCGATTCTTACATTCTAATCATTTACCAGAACGCTCTTATCAGAGACATTTACAGTAGTGAGTGGATACATTTTCGTATATTTTGTAAGTACTGATCCCCCATGGGAATCGAACCCACAACCCTGGCGTTGCAAGCGCCATGCTCTACTGACTGAGCTGAGTCAGAGAGAATCAACAAAATGGGTGCTGGAAGGTGACAAAAAGACACTAACATAAGGCGAATGTGATTTTCATGGCCCGGTGACCCGGGTGGGTGGAGAGTTCACTTAATGATCAATGAAATGGTCTAAAATGGAAGGGTCTGCCCATCCGGGGCACCGGGCCATGCAAAACGAACTCGCCCAGACACACTCACACCCAACCTAGAGGCCATACTAATTTTCTTAGGGCCCGTCACCACAATCAGAGTRGGCAGTCYGTCAGTAACACACACATCAACCACTTGTTTCTTAAACATCAGCAGCAGAGCAAGGGGTCCCTAATGACTCAAGGGGGTCAAAATGGCCTCTTCTAACATAGCACCATGATGATGCTGTGATGAGATGCAGATCCTGGGTTAGGCTAACAGAACCCAGGACATTGTTTACAGGGTAGACATTTTTCAGAGACCGTGGGTTGCAGTGTGAACTACAGAGGGCAAGCTATCCAAAACATGTTTACCATGTCCAACAGCATAGCGAGAGTCCGTGCTAAACAGAATAACCCGTTTCTGCAGCAAACTGTGTACAAGAGAAAGAAACKCTCATTCCAGAGACCTAGAATGTTACTGGTTTGTTTATAACAGGGTGTTGGGCCACCACAACAGCTTCAATGCGCTTTAGCATAGATCCTACAAGTGTCTGGAACTCTATTGGAGGGATGCGACACCATTCTTCCACAAGAAATTCCCTAATTTTGTGTTTTGTTGATGGTGGTGGAAAATACCATCTTAAGCACCGCTCCAGAATCTCCCATAAGTGTTCAATTAGGTTGAGATCTGACAGACACACACACCACCCTTTAAACCCCCTATGCTCCTTTGAGACCCCTCTTTCTCTTCTTCTAGCCATGCATGGTAGTCAAAAMAATTGGAATTTCTATACATGACCCTATGCATGATGGGATGTTAATTCCTTAATTAACTCTGCAACTCCACCTGTGTGGAATCACCTGCTTTCAATATACTTTATATCCCTCATTGACTCAAGTGTTTGGTTTATTRTGTCAGGTACTTGTCCATTCACACCATATGTGAAACACTGATACTCTCAGCGSCAGGCTTGAGACCGAGATAAAGCTTTACCACGCCAAAACGACACTCAACTAACAAGCTAAAAGACGAGATAAGAAATGGGTTGAGCACAGGTCATTCTTCATCTTCAGTCTCAATGTAGGGCAGGCATAATCAAATCCACTCTACTAGAATCCAAAAATGCTATACTTTAATGAGTACAGGACCTAGGCTACCTTAGGTCAAGGGAAAGGGAAAACCTAGTCAGTTGCACAACTGAATGCATTCAACCGAAATGTGTCTTCTGCATTTAAACCAACACATCTATTCTAGGTTTGAGAACATTCCACCATTCAATGCCACTTTCACATAGCACGAACCGAGTGGGGATGGTGATGCAGTTGTATAATGCAGTATAATGGACCAGGCATGTGTTTTGTCCATCAGCAGACAGACAGTGCCAAGCTCAAGAGGCTGGCTCGCACCCAAGCTCTGCTACCAAATCCCACTGTCACTGTCCATTGGCCCAGTTCCTGTCACACTGTTGTTATCCCAGGCCCTAAACATCCAATGCTTTCTGTTCTCCAGGCCCTAAACATCCCCATGCATTCTGTTCTCCAGGCCCTAACATCCCATGCATTCTATTTCCCAGGCCCTAAACATCCCCATGCATTCTATTTTCCCAGGCCCTAAACATCCCCATGCATTTGTTCTCCCAGGCCCTAAACATCCCCATGCATTCTGTTCTCCCAGGCCCTAAACATCCCCATGCATTCTGTTCTCCCAGGCCTAAACATCCCCATGCATTCTGTTCTCCCAGGCCCTAAACATCCCATGCATTCTGGCACTCATGTCCTCTCTATGTTGCTAGGTGGCTTTTTTCAATGTCACTCAATGTCCACATATTGAAAGAAACATACATAAGCTTATCTGGAACATACGATCTATAAGTGTTTCTGTGTCTGTACAGTAGCACATTTCACCAGCCGCTGAAAACCAGCCTAGGATTACATCTGCTCAGTGATCATGAGTTACAGAGAAGAGTGCATGTACATTGGCATGCATGTAGCCTAGCCTCTTTCCACAGCATGTAGCCTAGCCTCGTTTACAGCATGTAGCCTAGCTCGTTCTACAGCATGTAGCCTAGCCTCGTTCCACAGCATGTAGCCTAGCCTCGTTCTACAGCATGTAGCCTAGCCTCGTTCTAAGCAGCTGTAGCCTAGCCTCGTTTCTACAGCATGTAGCCTAGCCTCTTTCTACAGCATGCAGCCTATCCTCTTTCTACAGCATGTAGCCTAGCCTCCTCTTTCTACAGCATGCAGCCTATCCTCTTTCTACAGCATGTATTCTCATTAGCACATGTCCTTCGTGCACACACTCAACATAATTTTAGAAGAAGGAAGGCATTGCCTAGATATTGCACAACAGCTAAATAGTAGGCCACACACAACTATACCTACAGAGAGCAATAGTAATGGCGTCTTTTTGTAGGCACTAACTCCGCCATGGCTCATTAGCCAAAGCCTATGGGGAATTTATATTGATAAACAGAGAAAATAAGGTCTGTGGTAAACACAGGCTTAGGAGATCTTATACGTTTTGTGATAATCTTCATTAGCTAATGTCACTTTAAGCATTTATTTAATCAAAACAAGCACATAGTCTTCATAATTCATAAAAGTCCTGTTAATTGACTGATATTATCTCATAGGGGGGAAAAAAACATAAGATCTCCTAAGCCTGTGTTAACCTCAGACCTTATTTTCAGTGTTTATTCCAAAACCCCATTCTTTCCCACCATAGGAATTGCTGAACGAACCAGATGTAACTGATTTCCTGTATTTAGGACTACAAGCTGGCGAGCTCTATGTTACTATGAACAAGGGTTGCCGCCAGCTGGCTAACAACTGTTGYACTATGGACCACAGTACCTGGGGCTCCGGATGCAGTCCTTGATGTAACAAACACAAATCCATCCGGCATCWCTATATATGTGATTATTAAACAGCATTCGATMATATTCCTGTGTATTGCCAACAATAGAAGGCATAATGCCTGAGGACCAAAATCAATTTCTCATCTTGGTGGTTTGGAGTCAGTGTCGAGGTCATTCGCATACTGTAAATCAATCAATACCGTGGTCAATAGCTTCAGTTAAATGTATGAATCACGTTCTACTAAACAGATTTTTTTTGCAAGGATGGAGGATCACCTGGAGTTGAGCATTTCTGCAGCTGAGTCGACCACCAACCATCTTTCCATAATCATAATGATGTCAGTCTAGCGAACGTTATGCATCAAGCATTTGTATAGCCAACAYCTGACCCAGAATCTGGCCTTATTAATGAACGTCTCCTGTAAAGACAGATTCTGGTTCAGCCAACAACATGAAGCGCAAAAAACTGACATATGTGAAATAACGTTAGCTAGAATTAACGTTAGTCAGCTAAAACATTTGCAATCCAGCTAATAACGTTAGTAGATTAGGCTAATATGAGATTGTTTACGTTCATATTTTATTCTTAAACGGTGTTTCCATGGTTTATTGCTCTCTGACCAAACCAAAATAAACATAGATAGCTAATTACCTACCTAGGTAACGTTAGCTAGTTAGTGGTTCAGACAGAGGCTAACTAGTTAGCTACCTAGGTCGCCGCTTTGTTACATTTGGTTAAACATCTGCCTTTCAATGTCAATAGCACAAAAACCCAGTTATCCTCTGCAATCAAGATTAGCGGACTTTGTCAAACATATTCATTGAATTGGTTCATAACAGTAACGTTACCAGCGGACAGGTCTCTAGTAATATGGCTAACGTTAGCTAGCTGGATATGCTACATGTTGTTTTTGACTGACCGCTACTCTGACTGGAGGCCTCACTGTCAGTTTCTCGAATTTATTCAGTTGTTCCGAACTGCGATCGCCTTCTGCGGCCGACATCGTTTTCCAGATCCAAGACGATCAACAAAATGTTACTCAAAATTGCGACAAAATGCTTTAAGGTGCTGATAATACATTACAACAAATAAAACATTACATTATTCCCAAGGAAAGCCATTTACAAATGCACCGTTCATGTGTCCCTGACCAATCAGAGAGCCTGTTATTGATGTGCATCGCGTAGGAAAGTTATTGGGTTTCCACTAGTTACCACAGCCATCGTAAATATTCATGAAAACAAACGTTTTCTTTTTGGTCTTAATGTAAGGATAAGGTTAGACATAAGGTTGGCAGTGTGGATAAGGTTAGAGTTAGGTTTAAAATCATATTTTGAGAAGATACATTTAAGTAATGGGCGGGGTTTACTACTTTGTGGCTGTGATAACTAGTGACGACCAAATTATGGGCGGGGCGAGGTACATACTATGTTGGAAATAATTTATTTTCAAGCCAGGGTGCATAATTGAGCGCTTTGATAGTTCATAGAGTCCTATTTTTCTAATTGTCCATAAATTACTTGGATTTAATGCAAAAAGTTTGGCATATGTTTCCTAATGATGGATTAATCATGAATTACCAATTAATAATACTGTGTACTGTGACTTGGTTAATAGAAAAAGGCTTAAAGTCAAATGAAAATGCATTTATTCATACCTAGGCCACATGAAATTGTTGAGGAGGAAAATATTCATCAGGGACGAAAACACTTTATTGACACCATCAATTCATGAAGCAAAAGCACATCACTGACAATAGTCATAAAACCCTAGAAGAAGTGTTGGATATTCCCTCTTGGATTTCTGGACAACATCGAGCTGAAAATAAACAAGAGGGAAATACATTTTATTTATTGAAAGAAGCATTTACGTTTAAACATTGGCCTGTTGATCATTTAAATTCCACAATATGAAATTATATGAAGACAAATGCCTCTATCTGTAGGTTCACTTTCTCAGGGTAACTGAAACTGATTGGATGGCAATGACTTCCTTACCCTCCCTGTCCTGATGGCTGTGCTTATTGCCAGAGTTACAGCCACAACCAGTTGGTTCTAGCTTATATGGCTCCCTGAGGAGAACCACCCCTTCAACAATATGTCTGTGAAACTATATATCACAGTATTATGAATTGAATTGTGTTTTATTTGGTAACATTTTGTAGTGTGACTGATTTACTAATTTAATTAGCACTGTACAAGTTAGAGGTGCACTATTTGATAGATTCCCCCGCTCCCCCTACCTTGGGCTTCCAGTGGGGAGACCTGAGGTCAACCTACCCCCGCCCCCCTCCCCATCTCGTACTTCTGAGTGGAAGACTTCCCAGGCAATAGCCTGCCTAGCTCACAAACTTGAATCAGGGCACCCACTCCGACAAGGTTAATTGACCCACAGTCCCACACGGTGACATGATATCATTGACGTGACTTGAAAATGAGCGATAGAAAACCGATCGCGTAAATGTCACCAATCCAATTTTTTGCGGCTGCCCATGTCGCCTATACCTAAATCCGCCACTTGCCACAACAGACTGCAAACAGAGAAGACAATACTCCACATTGTACATATAACTCGCCAGCCAGCATTCTACAACATACCCCAATGGTCCTTGGGGCTGGTGTTATGTCTTATTTTCTCTGTCTCCTTTCTCTCTGTCATGATGTCAGCTGAAAGTGTGTGTCTTTGGACAGTGAGGTGGAAGATGGACCACTGATGAGGCCACTGTTGTAGATAACCTGCTTATGGCCATCAGATGGTACCAGACAAACTTTGATTGAACTCCAGCTCTGCCAAAATAGTTTGTTTTGCTTTACACAACTGAACTGCTTCCAATTGGCTCATTCGTCCCCCTTCCTCTCCCCTGTAACTATTCCCCAGGTTGTTGCTGTAGATGAGAATGTGTTTTCAGTCAGCTTAACTGGTAAAATAAGGGTTTAAAAAACTGTGATCTCAAATTCTTTAGTGCAAGGGAAATTGATGGTTCATTCTCTGATAAGGTTTCCCACAAATCTATGGATGGATGATGCCAGAGATATCCCTGGTCACAATTTTGGTCCTGGCAGACATAGAAGGGAAGAGTTCACTATGGAACCATTGCTCTCATCCAGGCTGTTGATGGTCACTGTGTAAGTGACCTTGACTTCAAGAAAGAGCGTGAGTTCAATTCAAAAGGTATGTAACAATACATCTGCCACGCTGATCCTCAACACGGGGCCCCTCAGGGGTGCATGCTCAGTCCCCTCCTGTACTCCCTGTTCACCCATGACTGCGTGGCCAGGCACGACTCCAACACCATCATTAAGTTTGCAGACGACACAACAGTGGTAGGACTGATCACTGACAACGATGAGACAGTCTATGGAGGAGGTCAGAGACCTGGCCGAATGGTTCAGGATAACAACCTCTCCCTCAACATGATCAAGACAAAGGAGAGGAACGAGCACGCCCCATTCCCATCGACGGGGCTGTAGGTGGAGCAGGCTGAGAGCTTCAAGTTCCTTGGTGTCCACATCACCAACAAACTATCATGGTCCAAGCACACCAAGACAGTCGTGAAAGTGGGCACGACAAAGCCCACTCCCCCTCAGGAGAATGAAAAGATTTGTCATGGGTCCTCAGATCCTCAAAAAGTTCTACAGCTGTTACCATCGAGAGCATCCTGACTGGTTGCATCACTGCCTGGTGTGGCAACTGCTCAGCTCCGACCGCAAAGCACTACAGAGGGTAGTGCGTACGGCCCAGTACATCACTGAGCCTAAGCTTCCTGCCATCCACGACCTCTGTACCAGGCGGTGTCAGAGGATGGCCCTAAAAATTGTCAAAGACTCCAGCCACCCTAGTCATAGATTGGTCTCTCTGCTACTGCACGGGAAGCGGGTACCGGAGCGCTAAGTCTAGGTACAAAAGGCTTCATAACAGCTTCTACCCCCAAACCATAAGACTCCTGAATAGCTAATCAAATGGCTACCCGGACTATTTGCATTTAACATCTGTTTTTTCCTGACACTTATTTTTCTTAAAACTGCATTGTTGTTTAAGGGCTTGTAAGTAAGCATTTCACTGTAAGGTCTACGCCTGTTGTATTCGGCTCATGTGACAAATTAAAATGGATTTGATTTGATTTGGTCTTTKTTTACTTCTTAATGGTATATTTCACCCCTGCTGCAGTGCAAAGAGCCTGGTTGATCATGTCAACCACTGGCCTCTGGTACCCATGTGTGGGTAAGAATCCCGGCACCTACTGGCCCGTACTTTGATCTCCTTTCTCTCTGTGTCCACTTCATTTCACACTGTTTCTGTCAATAAACAATCAAATCTGTAAGGAGAATGGCCAGTTGTYCAGCCTTGTCACAGGTTGTAACATCTGATGTGTGGTGATGATGCCAAAACCKTGTGTGCTGTGCACAACCAGTTGATTCCACTAGCCTTGATTTGGCTAGCTGACCCTGAAACAAGKTTAAATATACCACGGCTTTGGGCTGTATCCAGGCACTCCGCGTTGCGTCGTGCTTTAGAACATACCTTAACCGTCGTATATTGGCCATATACCACACCCCCCCCGTGCATTATTGCTTAAATATGTAACCTGACAAAATTCACATATAAATATTAGTTATAGATCTGTCATTCTACTTGAAAGCAAGTATAAGAAGCTGTAGATCTGTTCAATGTGCGCTTTTTATATACTTCCCGTTTTTAAGTTTTGTTTTTGCATAATTTTACTTTTGGTTTTGTACACCAGCTTCAAACAGCTGAAAATACAATATTTTTGGTTAAGGAAAATATATGTCACAGTGGTTTAGATGGTACAATGATTCTCTACACTATACTAGCTTATTTTCTCACATAAACTGAAATTATGCGAYCTATTCGAGTTTTAACAACCAGGAAACGATTTKATTGCTAGCAATATTAGTCTATGAGTGCAAAGCCCTCCTCKGGGAGTGTGCCCGGGTGCCTACCTGATCCTTCTTATGATGCATTTTGCATCATATTGTTGTGGCCGGTGACACTTTGCTTCCCGAAAGTCTYTCATGGATATTCACCACTAAGGACTCAAACTCAATGTAAATGAATCAATCTTCATTATAACGGCCGGAGAGGTTCACAAACTCAATCCAAGCTTGATGAAATCTCTGAGGAGGGCGTTRCCTTTCAGTACTCTTATACTGCTACTCAAACAAGTCAAATAAGCATGATTGACATTATTCATTATTCYTCATTAAAACGTTGGTTCCTGCACGTGACTGACTGACACCTCACAAGGCTTCTTCTCCCYAAGCTGGGACCTTGAAACTGAGATACTACTTTTGGTTCCCAGAACAATGTTCTGGGCGTACTGCCAATTGGTCTGAGGAAGAGGTCACAGTCACTCCAGCAACAGAAGAAGAGAAGAGAAAAAAGAAAGCATTAGCTAATGAATTACTGAAAAACAACAACTACATGGAGCCCTGGGATAAACGTGTTAGGCATCAGGGGTGCTCTAGCTCTACAGCATCATTTACTATTCTAAGGTCTTGCACAACACGATAATCACCAGATTGTTTCTAACAGGGATTGGTCTGTTACATGGCGAATT
>NW_019946038.1:25261-28555 GCF_002910315.2 Salvelinus sp. IW2-2015
ACTGCATGACCAAGATAGAGGGAGAGGAGATGCTGTGTACAATTCAATGTTATCTCTTCAGACAACAACACTTTCCCACTTTCCCTCCTTTTAACACTCTGTGATAATTATCGTTCAATTTTAAGCTATCAAAGGCGGTTCTATTCTTCTATTAAAGTAAGCGAAATCAACACATTAAACCAAACACTTCATACCTTCAAACCCTTCACTCTGGGTGTACAATCTAAAAAGCACACACATACACAAGGGATCTGTAGACTCAGATTGTTTCCAAGCTCTTGCCACAATTGGGTTGCATTGACCTGTTCTGTACGAACTTCCTGTGACATCAACTAGTCAAATATAAAACCTGTTTTTTAGCAAATCTGCTAGGGCCTTCAAAAAGTTGGTGCTGACTTATCAGCTCAATATTCAGTACTAAAACATTGACTTGGATTTACTCCAATTCTGGACAGTGTTCCACATCATGGAAACAGATGATTGTTTTAGATGACATTACCTTCTTACTTAAATCACTGGTATATTCAAACTATCGAATTAATATTATATTAGTCCCAAGGCTCAATCCCTCTGTTCATCATGTGACCTGTATTGAACATTTACTCCTTCAAATTACTAAGATATTGGCCTTATTAGAGTGCTATCTGAAAGCCACTAATATTACCATTCACTTTGTTACTTTCACTCGTATCTCTCTCTTTCGGGCAGAGAACCAGAGCGCCTCTTTCAACAAGTGCACTATGAATGGGAATGGCTACCCAGACTATTTGCATAGCCCCCCCCCTTCTGCGCTGCTGCTACTCTCTGTTATTATCGATGCATAGTCACTTTAATAACTCTACCTACATGTACATATTCCCTCAATTACCTCGACTAACCGGTGCCCATTGACATTGACTATGTACCGGTACCCCCTGTATATAGCCTCGCTATTGTTATTTTACTGCTGCTCTTTAGTTATTTGTTACTTTTATTTGTTACTTTTTTAAAAGTATTTTCTTAAAACTGCATTTTTGGTTAAGTGCTTGTAAGTAAGCATTTCACTGTTGTATTCGGTACATGTGACAAATAAAATTTGATTTGATTTGAATCCCTTTTTGGCTTCTTTGCTGAGAGGGTACTGAGCTTTGTAAGGTCTGTGGGTGCTTTTTGGAACAACCACAACTTGCYCAGCTCCTTTCATGCGTGCAATGTCGGTCTTTGATTTAGCCCACAGTTCTTCAGGTATATCTTTTAGCCAATCATTGATCAACAGGAATTGGTTATTTTCTTGGTGTTGTCATTGCAGTAGCACAGTATGGGGAATAGAAAGTTGCTGTTGGAGCTGACCACTTTCTCWCTTCTTCCCAAGCCACCCAATCAGTTGTTTCCATCACTTTCTTKATCCGAACAGCTACATKTTTCCATTGTGTTCCYGGAGRCTTTGATAAGCTACAGRGSGGAACAGAGCCAGGGAGTTCATACAGACTCATCTTAGTATCCGTCAGCAACACTCCAGCTGCTACGAAGTCTTTTCCTCTGTATATCCCATTCATGGTTATCTCCACTTTCTCTTTTTGTTTTGACAATCTCTGTTGGTATTCAGGGTCCTCTTCACATAAGGGAACAGCAGCAGTAGAATGTAGGTGTTCAGACACTTCCCGGTTAGCATGCAATGGGGAAGCAAGGGATAGCTATCTCAGCTGTCCCTCAACATGTTGATCATTCAAGTGCCCAGCATAYTAACAATTCATCAGGCATGGGAAGATTCCATTTTCRCTCAATCCCAATGACAATCCTTCTTCAGTACAGGCAACAGATAAATTCATTTTTTATTTGAGGGGGGCAGACAGGGCATAATTCTATGTTTGATTAGCTCAAATGTCAATAAAGGGGTTTTGGGTGGACAAAATTGGTCAATTTTAGCAGTTGACAGGTCTCTTCTGGTTCTWCATCATRGTTTTCTTCATTCATTTATTATTCTGTTTCCGRCTCATCRCACGGTTGGTAGCCCCTCWTCCACCTCCTCTTCCAAATGGTTTGTCCACCTGCACGACAACAGGTGGTGACGGCCACTCTCCTTAGCCTTCTCCTACTCCAAGACAGTGTCTTGAGAAATGCCCTAACTTCCCACTGTTGTAGCAGCTCCAGTCTCTCCRTCCGTCAGCAGGAGCCCKTC
This sequence comes from Salvelinus sp. IW2-2015, assembly GCF_002910315.2. NCBI lineage: Eukaryota > Metazoa > Chordata > Actinopteri > Salmoniformes > Salmonidae > Salvelinus > Salvelinus sp. IW2-2015. The sequence continues at coordinate 27,420 of NW_019946038.1, forward strand.
MTCCAGGACAGTGTCTTGAGAAATGRCCTAACTTCCCACWGTTGTAGCAGCTCCAGTCTCTCCCTCTGTCAGCTCCTAATCCAACGGCTCCTCCACCTGGCACAGGCCCACCCTCGAGTGGGTTATGAGGGGGTGGGAGGCCACCATCTCCGTCTGCTGGTGGAGGATTTGGTAGTGGCGGATACAAGGGGGGCCCCATGAAATGGTTGCCCTCGGAGAAAGGCCAGCCAGCAGGGGCTTCTTCTCCTTCTTTCTTTTCAATGTGCCTCTCACAGAAATTCTCCCATCTGTCATCTGGTCCAGTCTTAGTTTGGTTAAAATTAAATCAAATCTTATTTGTCATGTGATTTGGCCGAACCTACAACAGGTCAGCACACCCTAACAAATGTTTTATGCTATTTACCACTTTACACCGGGGCCCCTTTGTCCAGCATGGGATCCCTCCATCATGCTCTACTATCTTTCCTCTCATATAAATCACTTATGCTTGAACTCTTAGAAAAAAAACATCATTATCCACCCACTCCCACACTCACAACACTCTCCACACCCGGGAGCTAAGCCCTGTTCAGAATTAGCAATCATACACAATCTCACATCCACATTCACTCATACTACATTCCCAGAACACATTCAGTATTCTCCCTTATCACCCTTATGCATCTTCAACGATTATCTTGTTGTTACTTCTATGCATACATATGTATCTTCAACGGTTCTCTTGCCGCTACTTCCTGTACATATAAAATAGCACCTGTTGCTCAATAACACCCGTGTTATTATCATGATTCTCAGACCACGTAGACACTTCTCATAATGCCTGAAGACAATGTCAATGGGAGTTTTTCCTTCCCTCACTCTAGCCTTCTCCTAAGGCTAGTTATGCGTTCTCTTAAGCTTTTGGGCTCCGAGTGGCAACAGCGGTCTCAGGCACTGCACTCAGTACTAGAGGCGTCACCACAGATCCTGGTTAGATTTCCAGGCTGTATCACAACTTGGCCGGATTGGGAGTCCCATAGGGCGGTGCACAATGGCCTGTCCGGTTAAGGTTTGACTGGGTGGCTGTCATTGTAAATAAGAATGTGTTCTAACCTGACTTGCCTAGTTAAAATAAAGACCATGTACCTTTCTTCATT
>NW_019946038.1:28855-30159 GCF_002910315.2 Salvelinus sp. IW2-2015
GTCCTCACCCTCTTAAGTAGAGAATGGGGAAAATTTCCCTTTATGGGCCTTTTCCCAAAGAATTGCCCCACCGGTGTTCCCCTCTTTTTCAGACCTTCCCAACATGGGAAGGAATCCCCCCACGTCGAGAAGATCAAACATCCTTGTCATTTGGACGCCCAGGATTGTCGTGTGGAAATTCACCACTAAGGACTCAAACTCAATGTAAACGAATCAATCTTAATTATAATGGCCAGAGAGGTTCACAAACTCWATCCAAGCTTGATGAAAACTCTGAAGAGGGTGTTCCATTTCAGTCCTCGTATACTGCTACACAAACAAGTCATATAAGCATGATTTACATTATTCATTATTTATCATTAATGTTGTTTGCTGCACGTGACTGACTGACACCTCATGATGACTGACCCTTAAACTGAGATACTGATTTTGGTTCCCAYAACAATGTTGTGGGCGTACTGCCAATTGGTCTGAAGAGGAGGTCACAGTCACCTGGAGGGATGTGTACAATTCATTGCTATCTCTTCAGACAACAACATTTTCCCTCAAGTCCAATATCTTGAAAACTTGACATGCAAAACATTTTGGAACTGTATCAACAGTGGACTAGTGATTTTATTTTCTGAAAGATACATTTTTGAGTGGATTCTCCCTTTAAGAATTTCATAATTTAACCACCAAGGCAAAGGATTTCATAAGGAAATACGTTAGCTGGCTATAAAGTCTAGCCATTAGAGCTGGCTATGTTCGTAAACGGTCAATCATATATGCAATGTAAATATAATCACAAATGATCAAGACATTTAATTGCAGTATTGTTTTCATAGTAGCTGCTGCATGCACCACTGTAGTAACATGCAATGTCTTCGAGTGTGAACTTGGTTATGTTTTTTTTTTTTACCAATATTTGATTGCTCACATGAGTCCACATGTGTGTGCATAAATAGGGTTTGTAACTATTCAATTACTGGAGTGGCTATGTCATAACCCTCGAAGTACCAGCATGAGGTAAAAATGGCATCCATATTGGTCAGGGAGAAATCCAAACCAGTGTAATTGGAATGAACGGCAGTAGAGGCATAGTCCTAATTGTACTTATGCGGGAAATAAAAGTAAGGTATGTGTTATATCAGAAATTGTGTAATTGTTCTCAACCTAAATATGTCACATCATTTAATAGTTTATACAGGTTTTATACCAATGTTCTGTATAAATATCCTCTAAAATATATGTAAACAGACCATCATTAATAACTAATTGTTTGTTTTCTTGGAAAGATGTGAGTGCTAATTATATATATTATG
>NW_019946038.1:30357-35872 GCF_002910315.2 Salvelinus sp. IW2-2015
GGGATAAAACATGTATATTGATAAAATAGCACTCTAACAGTTATAACGATTACAGTGTATGGACCTTCGACAGTGGCCTACCAGCAAAGGTACATTTAGAAGAAGATAAATAAGATTTTATATGGACTTTGTAAACATTGGACCACGTGAGAGTTGAAATCTAAGCAGGGCATTATCCCAAGCGGCAACAGATAGCTTCCTTCTTTCAGGGGGGAAAGATTTAGGCACCTTAGCACCGACCGATCATGGCGACCTTGCAGTCGTGGAAATTGTCTTGACAATTCTCCTAACAGACAATTAAAATCTGTTTTAGCAACCCAAGAAAGTCCGTGAACTTCTTAACGCAGGTGTGTTGTCGGATGAAAACAGATCAACTGGGTAAGTTTTTGGAGAATCTACGAATGCAATTTTTTAGGACCTAACGTTAACTAGTTAGCTAGTTAGCGTACTGTGGCTGGTCCGCCATCTAGCTAACTAGGTACCCCAGTTACGGATCTAGTTTCCACATGTTTCAATACATTGATATCAGTGTTTGTTGCATTTACAACTTGTCTAAGTCCTATCATCAACTGATGTCAGCCAGTGTCTGGCTGTGGATTGACTGCATTGTTTGAATGGAATGTTGGCATATTGGCAGTTAATTAAAACAATTTATGGTATCATACCTCTAAAACTATCTGGCTAGCTAGCTAACAAARGTACAGTGCAGATAAATGCATTATGAAAGGGATGATCAACAAGTGGCTATATTTTCTATTGAAAATAATAATGTGMAAGGTGTGTTTAGCGATGTGCTAGCAGAGTGGCATTACTTTCCAGAGAACGCATACAGCCTCGAGTTGATTATCCCTTTTAAACCATGGCTATAATTTAACACATTTGCCACTAGAAATGTGTTAAACATCCACTGAAGTAGCTAGCAAGTTTACTAGATAGCTACAGTAATTGCCGTGGTAACCAATGTGAGAGAAATTACGTATTTACCTGATTTGTTGAATATTAATAGTTAACAACTATATGCTTAACAAATAGTGAGAGTTATTCATGACTACTAATGCTGTGCTTCGGTAAAGGGTTGGCTCCTCTCTTACACGTTCACTCCCCTCAGCTGGTCTAGGCGTGTAGTCAAMGACTTTCTTGGCGACTACGGGATAGAGAGAACTTGAGGGACAGAATAACCTGTTAGCTTTGCTTCTGAGTAACTTGGTCACACAGCATAAGACAAGAGTGACCACAGTTCTTGAGTCTTTCCTTTTCTTTTGCTAACTTCCAAGGGCACAGCTGTGTGGAGGTATGGAGAGAACAGAGGCTAGCTTGAACTGAAAGGAGAAACGGAACTGCTGTTATCACTTGTTTGTGAGCTATGATCTCACACAACCAATACACATAGGCACAAGGAGATAACAAGGTAGCTTATGATGCCCCGGGCTGCTGCGGATGGGTGGAACCAACCATGACTAAGCAATTTTTGGGTTTCTATATAGACCCCTTGCGTTTCTGTATTATTCGGACTCTCAACGATCACTTCCGGGTGGTTATAGACCAGCTCCATCATTGCAAAAATTCATCGATATTAAAGTATAATTGTTTGAAGAATTAACAAAGTCTCTCCTTATTGGTTAGAATTTCCACGACACCAAACAAACAGACTTGCTAGTTTAGCTAACCAAACCATCAGTCCTAGCTTGCTATTATGAAAATCAAATTCAACAATACCAATACTGTTTTCAAGTTCACTTTTGCTTTCAAAAGCAGCTCAAACAAAACATGTAAACATGAACTATGGCCATTGAATTCTACCATACAAATATACTGTGCATTATAGGGAAATAATGCACGCTCTGGAATGCCCTTCAGGCCAATCAGAAACACGTTTTCAACGATGCTATGGTATAATTAAGCAATAAGGCCCGAGGGGGTATGGTAAACTCAGCAAAAAAAGGAGCGTCCTCTCACTGTCAACTGAGTATCTTTTCAGCAAACTTAACATGTGTAAATATTTGTATGAACATAACAAGGTTCAACAACAGACAAACTGGACAAGTTCCACAGACATGTGACTAACCGAAATGGAATGTGTCCCTGAACAAAGGGGGGTTCAAAATCAAAAGTAATAGTCAGTATCTGGTGTGGCCACCAGCTGCATTAAGTACTGCAGTGCATCTCCTCCTTATGGACTGCACCAGATTTGCCAGTTCTTGCTGTGAGATGTTACCCCGCTCTTCCACCAAGGCACCTGGAAGTGCCCGGACATTTCTGGGGGGAATGGCCCTAGCCCTCACCCTCCGATCCAACAGGTCCAAGACATGCTCAATGGGATTGAGATCCGGGCTCTTCACTGACCATGGCAGAACACTGACATTNAGGGTTGGCTCCTCTCTTACACGTTCACTCCCCTCAGCTGGTCTAGGCGTGTAGTCAATGACTTTCTTGGCGACTACGGGATAGAGAGAACTTGAGGGACAGAATAACCTGTTAGCTTTGCTTCTGAGTAACTTGGTCACACAGCATAAGACAAGAGTGACCACAGTTCTTTAGTCTATCCTTTTCTTTTGCTATCTTCCAAGGGCACAGCTGTGTGGAGGTATGAAGYGAACAGAGGCTAGRTTGAACTGAAAGGAGAAACGGAACTGCTGTTATCAATTGTTTGTGAGCTATGATCTCACACAACCAATACACATAGGCACAAGGAGATAACAAGGTAGCTTATGATGCCCGGTGCTGCTGCGGATGGGTGGAACCAACCATGACTAAGCKGTTTTTGGGTTTCTATATAAACCCCTTGCGTTTCTATATTATTCGGACTCTCAACGATCGCTTCTGGGTGGTATTAGACCAGCTCCATTATTGCAAAAATTAATCGATATTAAAGTATAGTTGTTTGAAGAAATAACAAAGTGTCTTCTTATTGGTTAGAATTTCCACGACAACAAACAAACAGACTTGCTAGTTTAGCTAACCAAACCATCAGTCCTAGCTTGCTATTATGAAAATCAAATTCAACAATACCAATAATGTTTTCAAGTTGACTTTTGCTTTCAAATGCAGCTCAAACAAAACATGTGAACATGAACTATGGCCATTGAATTCTACCATACAAATATACTGTGCATTATAMGMAAATAATGCACGRTCTGGAATGCCCTTCAGGCCAATCAGAAACACGTTTTCAATGATGCTATGGTATAATTAAGCAATAAGGCCCGAGGGAGTATGGTAAACTCAGCAAAAAAAGGAGCGTCCTCTCACTGTCAACTGAGTATCTTTTCAGCAAACTTAACATGTGTAAATATTTGTATAAACATAACAAGGTTCAACAACAGACAAACTGGACAAGTTCCACAGACATGTGACCAACAGAAATGGAATGTGTCCCTGAACAAAGGGGGMMTCAAAATCAAAAGTAATAGTCAGTATCTGGTGTGGCCACCAGCTYCATTAAGTACTGCAGTGCATCTCCTCCTTATGGACTGCACCAGATTTGCCAGTTCTTGCTGTGAGATGTTACCCCGCTCTTCCACCAAGGCACCTGGAAGTGCCCGACATTTCTGGGGGGAATGGCCCTAGCCCCCACCTCCGACTCCAAAGGTCCCAAGACATGCTCAATGATTGAGATTCCGGGCTCTTCACTGAACCAATGCAGGAACACTGACATTCTGTCTTGCAGGAAATCACACACAGAACGAGCAGTATGGCTGGGCATTGTCATGCTGGAGGGTCATCGTTGATGGAGCTTGTCAGGAAGGGTACCACATGAGGGAGGAGGGATGTCTTCCCTGTACAACGCCAGCCGTGAGATTGCCTGCCCAATGAACAACAAGTTCAAGTCCTTCCGATGATGCTGCTGACACACCGACACCCAAGATCACGACAGAGACCCTCCACCTCCGCAGTGTAACGCCCATCCTCGACGATAAACGGCGAACTATTCCACCATCACCCCTGCCGTGAGACAAAACGCGACTCTTCAGTGAAGAGCCACTTTCTCCATCCTGTCTGGTCCTGCCGCATGGTGGGTTTCTCCCATAGGCGACGTTGTTGCCAGGTGATGTCGTGGTGAGACCTGCCTTACAACAGGCCTACAAGCCCTCAGTCCAGCCTAATTGCGCACATCTGAGCACTGAGAGGATTGTGCGTCCTGGTTAACTCGGCAGTTGTTGTTGCCATCCTAACCTGTCCCGCAGGTGTGCGATGTTCGCCGGCGTACCGATTCTGTGCAGGTGTTGTTTACACGTCGTCTGCCACTCTGGAGTACGATCAGCTGTCCGGTCCTGCATCTCTCTGTCAGCGCTGTTCTTAGGCGTCTCATCGCAGTGTATTGCCTCTCATGCGCCCATCTGCAAGCCCTCAATGCCTCCTCGCAGCCTGCGCTAAGGCACGTTCGACACCGCATGACTCAGGACCCTGGGCATCTTTCTTTTTGTGTTTTGCAAGTCCAGTAGTAAGGGCCGTCTTTAGTGTCCTAAATTTTCATAACGGGACCTTAATTGCCTACGTCTTGTAAGCTGGTTAGATGTTTTAAAACGACCGTTCCACAGGTGCATGTTCGACTGAATGTGTTGTATGGTTCAGTTAGCGACAAGCATCGGAAACCAGGTTTAAACCTGTATTACAATCTGAAGATCTGATGAAGTTATTTGGATATTTACGTGGAAATTACTCTTGACAAGACAGTTACATTCTCTTTTTTGCTGAGTTTATATGGCCAATTCATACCACAGCTAATGAGTTCTGTTCTACGCTACAACGATCCGCTGAGTGCTAGGACACACCCCTTCATAGCCCATGGTATATTGCCTATATCACAACCCCCTCAGTTGCCTTTAGTGCTATGATGAACGTGTGCTTTACCTATATCATAAAACTACCGAGCAGTGAAAATAAATGTTGTGTCATTCCCATGGTATACGGTCGATATACCACGGCTTTCAGCCAACTCAGCATTCAGGCTCAACCACCCAGTTTATAATTGTCACTAGTTATTACAGCATCTGGCCAACCATGGGTTGACCAACTCCCTGACCAAAATGGCTGACCTGATCCATCATAAGAAGTCCGATGACGCGTTCTAGCTATTCTAATCCTAAATTCTGATTCCGTGGAAGTTACACTGTGTACACTTGAGATTTATGTGCTGATCTGTGCGCCGACACAGAAATCACTACATAACATTTTTTAAGGCTACCCTATACGATTGTTGCTATTTGAATGAAGTTTGTTACCCCGTAACATAGCTAGATGCAAATCCTCTGTGACAAATGTTCTTTTCTTCTGTGAATTTCATGTTCAGGGGGAGCTGGGATAAGGTGGCACCAAACCGCAACAGTCAATGTTCCTGTGAACGTCTACACAAAGGAACCTCCCCTTTTCACAAGAGTGAGTCCCTACTTCTTATATCCTTTCCGCATCAAGCCCGTGACATTACATGTTGTACGCCAAAGGGCAGTTTGTGTGAATAACCTTTTGCAGCAGTTACTGTAGTTGCAGCCCACCCTTTGTGTATCTCTCTTCTTTT
>NW_019946038.1:39446-41514 GCF_002910315.2 Salvelinus sp. IW2-2015
TGCATATTTGAGGTATAAATCAGTTTTACATTGCAGCTACCATCACAGCTACCGTCAAAAATAGCACCGAAGCAGCCAGAGTAATTATAGAGACCAACGTGAAATACCTAAATACTCATCATAAAACATTTCTGAAAAATCGATGGTGTACAGCAAATTAAAGACAAACATCTTGTGAATCCAGCCAATATTTCCGATTTTTTAAGTGTTTTACAGCGAAAACACAATATAMCATTATATTAGCTTACTACAATAGCCTACCACACTACCGCATTCATTTATCAAGGCAAGTTAGCGATAGCAATAGGCACGTTAGCGTTTGCGAATAAACCAGCAAAAGATATTGTATCTGTTTCCTCCAGCATCTTCACAAGGTCCTTTGTTGTTGTTCTGGGATTGATTTGTACTTTTCGAACCAAAGTACGTTCATCTCTAGGAGAGAGAATGCGTCTCCTTCCTGAGCGGTATGATGGCTACGTGGTCCCATGGTGTTTATACTTGCATACTATTGTTTGTACAGATTAACGTGGTACCTTCAGGCGTTGGGAAATTGCTCCCAAGGATGAACCAGACTTGTGGAGGTCTACAATTTTTTTCTGAGGTCTTGGCTGATTTCTTTTGATTTTGCGATGATGTCAAGTAAAGAGGCAAGGTAGGACTTGAAATACATCCACAGTTACACCTCCAATTGACTCAAATTATGTCAATTAGCCTATCAGAAGCTTCTAAAGCCATCACTTTCTGGAATTTCCCAAGCTGTTTAAAGCCACAGTCAACTTAGTGTATGTAAACTTCTGACCCACTGGAATTGTGATACAGTGAATTATAAGGAAAATAATCTGTCTGTAAACAATTGTTGGAAAAATTACTTGTGTCATGCACAAAGTAGATGTCCTAACCGACTTGCCAAAACTATAGTTTGTTAACAAGAAATTTGTGGAGTGGTTGAAAAACAAGTTTTAAAACTTCTTATGGCTGCAGGGGCAGTATTGAGTAGCTTGTATGAAAGGTGCACAGAGGTGCTCATAGGAAACTGCCTGCTCCTCAGTCCCAGTTGCTAATATATGCATATTATTATTCATATTGGATAGAAAACACTCTGAAGTTTCTAAAACTGTTTGAATGATGTCTGTGAGTATAATAGAACTCATATGGCAGACAAAAACCTGAGAAAAAATCCAAACAGGAAGTGGGAAGATATGGATGAGTTTGCACTTCCTACGGCTTCCACTAGATGTCAACAGTCTGTAGAACCTTGTTTGATGCCTCTACTGTGAAGGGTGGCCGAATGAGAGTGGAATTAGTCAGGTCTGCTATGACCTGACCATGCTCTAACCATGCGCGTTCACATGAGAGGGAGCTCTGTTCCATCGCTCATCTGAAGTCAATGTAATTCTCCGGTTGGAATGTTATTCAAGATTTATGTTTAAAACATTCTAAAGATTGATTCAATACATCGTTTGACATGTTTCTACTGACTGTTACGGAACCTTTGGACATTTCATCAGCTTTTAGTGAACGTGCTTCCTGACGTTGGATTTGTTTACCAAACACGCTAACAAAAATAGCTATTTGGACATAAATGATGGACATTACCGAACAAAACGAACATTTCTTGTGGAAGTGGGAGTCCTGGGAGTGCATTCCGACGAAGATCAGCAAAGGTAAGTGAAGATGTATAATGCTTTTTATGAGTTTTGTTGACTGCACAATTTGGCGGGTAACTGTATGGCTTGCTTTTGTGGCTGAACGCTGTTTTCAGATGATTAAATATTGTGTTTTGCCGTAAAGCTTTTTGATATCTGACACAGCGGTTGCATTAAGTGTATCTTTAATTCTATGTAAAACATGTATCTTTCATAAAAGTTTATGATGAATATTTCTGTTATTTGACGTGGCTCTCTGCAATTTCTCCAGATATTTTGGAGGCATTTCTGAACATGTAAATGCCAATGTAAACTGAGGTTTTTGGATATAAATATTAACTTTATCGAACAAAACATATATGTATTGTGTAACATGAAGTCCTATGAGTGTCATCTGATGAAGATCATCAAAGGTTAGTGAT
>NW_019946039.1:0-3033 GCF_002910315.2 Salvelinus sp. IW2-2015
CCAGCAGAGCTCTAAATTCCATCAACTCTAAGATTTCATCCCAGTCAGAGCTCTAGAGTTCCAGTCAGAGCTCTAGATTTCCAGTCCCAGTCAGAGCTCTAGAGTTCCAGTCCCAGTCAGAGCTCTAGAGTTCCAGTCCCAATCAGAACTCTAGAGTTCCAGTCCCAGTCAGAGCTTGTTTGTTTCCGAGTTCCCAGTTGTCTTAAATCCACTGAAGTTGGAGATTTCCGAGTTCCCAATTGATTTGAACTGACAATAGTAACAGCCTCAGGGTCACTTGGTTGAATCTATTCTGTACTTACAGTCCAGGGTTTCCGTTAGGAACATGTGGTGCTGGACAACGTGACCGAGAAGATTTTAATTTAGAAATGTATCGGACCCATACGCATTGGGTGCATAATCCATTAGGGCGACCACCCACGGTTCTCAGAATGACAGGAATCACAGGGCGACCACCCACGGTTCTCAGAATGACAGAAATCACAGGGCGACCACCCACGGTTCTCAGAATGACAGAAATCACAGGGRGTCCACCCACGGTGCTCAGAATGACAGAAATCACAGGGCGACCACCCACGGTTCTCAGAATGACAGAAATCACAGGGCGAACACCCACGGTTCTCACAATGACAGAAATCACAGGGCGTCCACCCATGGTGACCTGGAGGCCAGAGAGGGAGCACACTTGACAGGTGGATAGTTTCAAATCCCAAACTTGTCGGCCTGTTTGGGAATCCCGCAATAGGGCTGAGCGCGTGGCAATATGTCTCGCTGATTATTGACTTGTGACTGTCAGTGAAAAGCATCTAAAATATGACGATAATGTGTCTCGAGTATAATTTAAAATGTTGAGACAAGAAGAAGGGGAGGGGTGGAGATATAGGCCAGTCTCTCTGCAGAATGACTCACCTGTCTCCCGCTAATTCTTGCACATTCCTTGTTTAATTGAGTGAGTTGTTTGCCCCTTCATTGTTTATTTGTATCAATTCCCCATTACATATGTCACCTGTAGTAAACATGGAGGATTGATCAAAAGAGTAGCTCAAGACAAAACATATAGAAAGGGAGGCTATGAGTTCCATGTGCTCATTTCCTTAGCCGCCAATGGATCACAGTGTATCACTGTGTCCACATGACAGAGGCTCTCGCATTAGTACAATTTGAGATTTGAGATATTTAACATTTAAATTCAGATAGTTTTTTACTAATCATGTGACAATGATTTTGAGAAATGAAAATGTTATTATTGAAATGAAAATGTGCATATGAAAATCAGCAGATCAGCAGATGGGTATAAAAGGTAGAATAAGCTTTCCCAAACCTGAAAATTGAGGTGCCACCTGTGAAGTCCTCACAAAAGCCTCTACGTTTCCATGGTTACATTGGCCTTATGATGTGAAGTGAAACGTTTAGGTTTCAAACTATTAAGTAGGCCTATGTTTTGAAAATGCATCCTGCCTCCAGCTGACATTGTAAAGTTATGGTGACTCGCTGATATGATAGCCTGTTGCTTGCAATTGAATTGTGAATGGGACTAACGCCAGGGTAGTGTCTTTGATTCCCAAGACCACCCATAGTAAAACGCCAGGGTAGTGTGTTTGATTCCCATGACCACCCATAGTAAAACACCAGGGTAGTGTGTTTGATTCCCAGGACCACCCATATGTAAAACACCAGGGTAGTGTGTTTGATTCCCAGGACCACCCATAGTAAAACGTGTGCACACGTTTACTATGGGTGGTCCTGGGAATCAAACACACTACCCTGGTCCGTTTTACTATGGTGGTCCTGGGAATCAAACACACACTACCCTGGGTTTTACTATGGGTGGTCCTGGGAATCAAACACACTACCCTGGTGGTTTTACTATGGGTGGTCCTGGGAATCAAACACGCTACCCTGGTGTTTTTACTATGGGTGGTCCTGGGAATCAAACACACTACCCTGGTGTTTACTATGGTGGTCCTGGGGAATACAACACCTACCTCTGTGTTTTACTAGTGGGTGGGCCTGCGCGAATTTACAAACCACACTATGACCTGGTGTTTGTACTGATGGTTGTCTGGGAAATTCAAACACACTACACCTGTGTTATACTATGGGGTGGTGCCTGAATCAAACAGCACTACCCTGGTGTTGTACATATGGGTGCCCTGGAATCAAACAATCCTACACTGGTGTTTTACTATGGGTGGCTCGGAAATCAAACAACACTACCCCTGGTGTTTTACCTATGGGTGGTCTTACCTGGAATCAAACACACTACCCTGGTGTTTTACTATGGGTGGTCCTGTAAATCGAACACACTTACTGGTGGTTTTACTTCTGGGTGGTCTCTTGAGGAATCAAAACCAGTCGGCTACACTGTTGTTTTACTCTGGGTGGTTCCTGGGAATCAAAACCACATACCTGGAATTTTTACCTATGGGTGGTCTGGGAATTCAAACACACTACTTCCTGGTGTTTTACTATGGGTGCTGCCTTGGGATATCCAAACCACTACCCTGGCGTTTTTACTATGGGTTGGTCCTGGAATCAAACACACTACCCTGGCGTTTTACTATGGAGTGGTCCCTGGGAATCAAACACACTACCCTGGTGTTTTACATATTGGTGGTTCCTGGGAATCACAACAGCACTACCCTGTGTGTTTTATCTATGGGTGGTCCTGGGAAATCAAGCACACTACTTGGCGTTCTGTTACTATGGGTGTGGTTAATTGGGAATCAGAACACGTACCCACTGGTTGTTTTACATATGGGTGGTCTGAGAATCAAACACACTAACCCCTGGCGTTTTATCTATGGGTGGTCCTGGGAATCAAACACACTTTACCCTGTGTCGTTTACATTGGGTGGTCCTGGGAATATCAAACACAACCTACCTGGTGTTTTTATCTATGGGCTGGTCCTGGGAATCAAACACACTAACCTGGTGTTTTACATATGGGTGGTCCCTGGGAATTCAAACACTACTACCGCTGGCGTTTTACTATGGGTGTCCTGGAATCAAACACACTTTACCCTGGGCGTT
>NW_019946039.1:3058-14772 GCF_002910315.2 Salvelinus sp. IW2-2015
GTAAAACACCAGGGTAGTGTGTTTGATTCCCAGGACCACCCATAGTAAAACGCCAGGGTAGTGTGTTTGATTCCCAGGACCACCCATAGTAAAACGCCAGGGTAGTGTGTTTGATTCCCAGGACCACCCATAGTAAAACACCAGGGTAGTGTGTTTGATTCCCAGGACCACCCCATAGATAAAACGCCAGGGTAGTGTTTTGATTCCCACTGACCCACCCATATTAAAACACCAGGGTAGTGTGTTTTGAATTCCCAGAACACCCATATGTCAAAACCCAGAGTAGTGTGTTTGATTCCCAGGACCACCCATAGTAAAAACACGCAGGGTAAGTGCTGTTTTGGATTCCCAGGAACACCCATATGTAAAACACCAGGGTAGTGTGTTTCGAATTCCCAGGACCACCCATACTAAAAACACCAGAGGTAGGGTGTTTGATTCCCAGGACCAGACCCATAGTAAAACGCCAGTAGTGTGTTTGGAATTCCGCAGGCACACACCAATATGTAAAACACAGGGTGTGTGTTTGATTCCCAGGACCACCCTAGTAAAAACCCAGGGGTTATTGTGGTTGATTCTCAGGGACCACCCAGAGTAAAAACAACCAGGGTAGCGTGGTTCTGATTCCCAAAACCACCCATAGTACAGAACAGCCAGTTAGTGTGTTTGATTTATCAGGACCACCCATAGTAAAACACACAGGTAGTGTGGTGTTGTTCCCAGGAACCACACCATAGTGTAAAACACCAGGTAGTGTGTTTGGTTCCAGAACCACCCATAGTAAAACACCAGGGTAGTGTGTTTGATTCCCAGGACCACCCATAGTAAAACACCAGGGTAGTGTGTTTGATTCCCAGGACCACCCATAGTAAAACGTGTGCACACATGACTGTAAGTGGCATATATTATTTAGAATTCTTGTGAACGGGCTGATAAAAGCACAGCAGCAACCAGCTTGAGGAGCTGCAGGAGAAATCAAACTAATGGACGCGTGTGGGAGTTGTGTTGGAGAAGTAAGATGGTCTACATGATGACTGACGAACGTATACACACGGCAATTTAATTCCACTATAGTATGCAAATGAACCTACACACCGATAAACATGGCGGTCAAACTGTACTTACATCGACTGGTATTTCCATCAGAGAATAAAATGCATTATTTTGGCCGGCAACAGATTTATTTATTGGCTTTTCATTTTGTTATTGGCCAAAAGTCGGCATTTGCCGGCTAACGGAAACCTTGTTGAAGTCACTCTATTAGCATAAGTACTTCCAAACTTGAAAAGTTATTTTTCTTGATATATTTTTATTGAGTGATGATACTGTGGCTTCACAAAGTATCCAGACCCTTTGATATATTCCACATTTTGTTGTGTTACAGCCTGAATTCAAAATGGATTCAATATTGTTTTTAATCACCAATCTACACACAATATTTCATTTACTTAAGTATTCACACCCCTGAGTCAATACATGTTAGAATAACCTTTGGCAGCGATTGGCAGCAAGTCTTTCTGGGTAAGTCTCTAAGAGCTTTGCACTCCTGGATTGTACAATATTTTCACATTATTCTCTTAAATTGTTCAAGCTCTGTCAAATTGGTTGTTGATCATTGCTAGACAATCTTTTCAAGTCTTGCCATAGATTTACAAGCTGTAACTCGGCCACTCAGGAAGATTCAATGTCATCTTGGTAAGCAACTCCAGCGTAGTTTATTGTCCTCCTGAAAGGTGAATTCACCTCCCAGTGTCTGGTGGAAAGCAAACTGAACCAGGTTTTCCTCTGGATTTAACCTGTGCTTCACCTCCCAGTGTCTGGTGGAAAGCAGACTGAACCAGGTTTTCCTCTGGATTTAACCAGTCCCTAATATTTCTTGATGACAGCCAAACCCATAACATGAAGCAGCCACCACTCTGCTGGAACATATGGGAAGTGGTACCACTCTGCTGGAACATATGGGGAACGTGTACATCTGCTGGAAGCATCATGGGCAAGTGGTACGCACTCTGGCTGGAACATCATGGAAAGTGGTACACTTCTGCTGGAACATAACTGGAAGTGGGTAACCACTCTGCTGGAACATATGGAAGTGGTACCACTCTGCTGGACATATGGAAAGTGGTACCACTCTGCTGGAACTATGGCAAGTGGTCACCACTCTGCCTGGAACATATGGGAAGTGGTACCACTCTGCTGGAACATATGGGAAGTGGTCACCACTCTGCTGGAACATATGGGAAGTGGTACCACTGCTGCTGGAACATATGGAAGTGGTACCACTGCTGCTGGAACACTATGGGAAGCTGGTACCACTCTGCTGGAACATATGGGAAGTGGTACCCACTCTGCTGGGAACATATGGCGAGTCGGTCACTCTGCTGGCAACATATGGGAAGTGGGTACAACTTGCTGGAACATATGGGAAGTGGTACCACTCTGCTGGAACATATGGGAAGTGGTACCACTCTGCTGGAACATATGGGAAGTGGTACTCAGTAATGTGTTTTATTGGATGTGCCCCAAACATATTCAGGACAAAAAAGTGATTTGCTTTGCCAAATGTTTAGCAGTATTACTGTAGTGCCCTGTTGCAYACAGGATGCATGTTTTGGAATATTTTTTATTCTGTACAGGCTTCTTTCATTTCACTCTGTCAATTATGTTAGTATTGTGGAGTAACTACAATGTTGTTGATCCATCCAGTTTTCTCCTATCACAGCCATTAAACTCTGTAACTGTTTTAAAGTCACCGTTGAGTTTGTTCCTCTCTGGCAACGGAGTCCCTGTAGTGACTGAGTTTATTGACACAAAATCCAAAGAGTAATTAATAACTTGCTCAAAGGGATATTTAATGCTTTTTTATTGTTAATACTAGGTGCCCTTCTTTTCGAGGCGTTGGAAAACCTTCCTGGTCTTTGTGGTTGAATCTTCCCAGGGAGTATGATGGGACGGCGGTACGGTGCCAGGGGTTCCTATTACAGCTGGACCTATACCTGGCCACCGTTCACCCGGCTCCCTCGGGAAGGGAGAGGGTGTCCGCCCTCGTCTCGTGCCTCTCGGGGAGAGCTCTGGAGTGGGCAAACGCAATGTGGGGAGAAGGAGATGCGGCGTTGGACCACTTCGAGGAGTTCACCCGCCGCTTCCGGTGAACGTCTCTTCCACCTGAGGCAGGGGACGAGGAGCGCCCAGGAGTTCGCCCTGGAATTTCAAACCTTGGCCGGAGCAGGATGGAACGACAGGGCCCTCATCGACCACTACTGATGCAGCCTGCGCGAGGATGTCCGTCGGGAGTTGGCCTACAGGGATGCCACCATCATCTTTGACCAGCTGGTGGATCTGTCCATTCGGTTGGATAACCTGCTGGTCACCCGCGGACGTCCAGAGAAGGCTCTGTCAGTTCCCGCTTCCAGCACCCCCGCAACGGTGCCAATGGGGCTGGGAGGGGCTGCGCTCAAAGAGGCCGGAGGAGGGGCCTTCACGTGCACCATCTGTGGCCGCAGAGTGCACACTGCCGGTCGGTACCGGGTTGGTCCCTCTGGGAGTCGAGGCAGCAGGCAGGGCACTCTGGCGTCACCCCAGGTGAGTAGGCACCACTCTCATCTAGAGTCCTCTGTTGTCCACCTGTTTGTACCTGTTTGATTTCCTGAGTTTTCCCCGCATTCCCAGCATAAGGCGCTCGTCGATTCAGGCGCGGCTGGGAATTTTATCGACAGAGCATTCGGCCATAGTTTAGGGATCCCCATTGTTCCTGTGGTTAGACCATGCTCTGGATAGGCGACCATTAGGGTCAGGGTTAATTAGGGAAGCCACCATCTCCCTGGCCATGGTGACGCAGGGGGGTCACGAGGAGAAAATCAGTCTCTTCCTCATTGAATCTCCTGCGTTTCCCGTGGTACTAGGCCTTCCCTGGTTAGCTCGTCATGACCCCACTATTTCATGGCAAAAGAGGGCTCTCACGGGGTGGTCTCGAGAGTGCTCGGGGAAGTGTTTAGGGATTTCCGTTGGTATATGCCGATGTGGCTCTCGCCTTCTCCAAAAAGAAGGCGACTCAATTACAACTCCATCGACGGGGGGATTGTGTGATAAATCTCCTGGTAGACGCCGCACTTCCCAGGAGTCATGTGTATCCCCTGTCACAAGCGGAGACTGGGGCTATGGAGACATATGTCTCTGAATCCCTGCGTCAGGGGTACATTCGGTCCTCCAATTCACCCGCCTCCTCGAGTTTATTTTTTGTGAAGAAGAAGGAGGGAGGTCTGCGCCCGTGGATTGACTATCGAGGTCTTAATCAAATCACGGTGAGGTACAGTTACCCACTACCTCTCATCGCCACGGCGATTGAGTCAATGCACGGGGTGCGCTTCTTCACTAAACTAGATCTTAGGAGCGCTTACAACCTGGTGCGTATCCGGGAGGGAGACAAGTGGAAGACGCCGTTCAGTATCACCTCAGGGCACCATGAGTACCTCGTCATGCCGTACGGGTTGATGAATGCTCCAACAGGCTTCCAATCCTTTGTAGACAAGATTTTCAGCGACCTGCACAGGCAGGGTGCAGTGGTGTATATCGATGACATTCTGATATACTCCGCTACACGAGCCGAGCATGTGTCCCTGGTGCGCAGTGTGCTTGGACTACTGTTGGAGCATGACCTGTACGTCAAGACCGAGAAATGCCTGTTCTATCAGCACGCCTTCTCCTTCCTAGGGTATCGCATTTCCATATCAGGGGTGGAGATGGAGAGTGACCGCATTTCAGCCGTGCGTAATTGGCCGACTCCCACCACGGTAAAGGAAGTGCCTGAGGATATAGTGTCTGATCGGGGTCCCCAGTTCACTTCGAGAGTCTGGAGGGCGTTCATGGAACATCTGGGGGTCTCGATCAGCCTTACCTCAGGTTTTCACCCCGAGAGTAATGGGCAGGTGGAGAGAGTGAACCAGGATATGGGTAGGTTTCTGCGGTCTTATTGCCAGGACCGGACGAGGGAGTGGGCGGCGTTCGTGCCCTGGGCAGAGATGGCCCAGAACTTGCTCCGCCACTCCTCCACTAACCTCTCTCCCTTTCAGTGTGTATTGAGGTACCAGCCGGTTCTGGCGCCGTGGCATCAGAGTCAGACCGAGGCTCCTGCGGTGGTGGACTGGTTCAGGCGCGGAGGAGACATGGGAAGCCGCCCATGTTCACCTCAAGCGGGCTGCACTGCGCCAAAAAACAAGCGCGGACCGTCACCGCAGTGAGGCCCCGGTGWTCGCACCGGTGAACCGGGTCTGGCTCTCGACCCGAAACCTGCCCCTCCGCCTGCCCTGGCGGAAGCTGGGTCCACAGTTTGTGGGGCCATTTAAAGTCCTGAGGAGAGTGAAAGAGGTATTTTACAGGTTAGAGCTTGCCCCCGATTACCATATTAACCCCTCGTTCCATGTGTCTCTCCTCAGGCCGGTGGTGGTTGGTCTGCTCCAGGAGTCTGAGGTACGGGAGGTTCCTCCGCCCCCTCTGGACATCGAGGGGGCCCCGGCGTACTCCGTTCGGTCCTTCCTGGATTCGAGGCATCGGGCGAGGGGCCTTCAATACCTCGTTGAGTGGGAGGGGTACGYTCCGGAGGAGAGGAGCTGGGTTCCGGTGGAGGACGTGTTGGACCCTTCAATGTTGCGGGAGTTCCACCGTCTCCGGCCGGATCGCCCTGCGCCTCACCCTCCGGGTCGTCCCCGAGGCCGGTGTCGGCGCGCTGCTGGAGCCGCGCATCAAGGGGGGGTACTGTCACGACTTCCGCCAAAGTCGGCTCCTCTCCTTGTTCGGGCGGCGTTCGGCGGTCAACGTCACCGGTCTTCTAGCCATCGCCGCTCCACTTTTCATTGTTCCATGTGTTTTGTTTTGTTTCGCCACAGCCCTGGTTTACATTCCCTAATCACACTACATATATATTACCTCTGTTCCCCCCATGTCTTTGTGTGGGTACCGTGTTTAACACCTTGTTTTTCTACAGATGTTTTGTTATGGAGCCCCTTGACTAAAAGACAAGTTGATACAGATTTCTGAACTGGGAGAGACCTTGCACTCAGCATTACAATTCTAAAGACACTAGTACTTTTCATCGTCTTCTGTTATTTTTGGAACATAGAACTTTAGTGCTCAGGCAGGTGCCAGTAAACAAACATTCTTATTGACAACTCTACTACATGGAACATCAGTAAGAACACTTAGCTAGACCAAAAATGATCAAATACATTCAAAATATATATAAAAACCTTTCCTTCAAATGTGAGTTATGGGGGGACTCTGTGTATTCTTTATGGGGGGACCCTGTGTATTTCTTTATGCCGGACCCTGTGTATTTTTGAATGGGGGGGACCCTGTGTATTCTTTATGGGGGGACCCTGTGTATTCTTTATGGGGGGACCTGTATTCTTTATGGGGGACCCTGTGTATTCTTTATGGGGACCTTGTGTATTCTTTATGGGGGGACCCTGTGTATTCTTTTATGGGGGGACCCTGTTTATTCTTTATGGGGGACCCTGTGTATTCTTTATGGGGGGACCCTGTTGTATTCTTTATGGGGGGACCCTGTGTATCTTTATGGAGGGGGACCCTGTGTATTCTTTATGGGGGGGACCGTTGTATTCTTTATGGGGGGACCCTGTGTATTCTTATGGGGGGGCCCTGTGGTATTCTTTATGGGGGGACCCTGTGTATTCTTTATGGGGGGACCCTATGTATTCTTTATGGGGGGGCCCTGTGTATTCTTTATGGGGGGACCCTGTGTGTTCTTTATGGGGGGACCCTGTGTGTTCTTTATGGGGGGACCCTGTGTATTCTTTATGGGGGGAAACACCTCTCTGGGATATGTGTAGCGTCCCAACACTTTGCGATTATGTTAGGTCAGCGCCTAGCCACAGAAAACCATACAGCCATTTTTCAACCAAGGAAAAGTCAGTAATAGCGTTAAAATTAATCACTTACCTTTGATGATCTTCATCTGATGGCACTCCCAGGTCTCCATGTTAGACAATAAATGTTTGTTTTGTTCGATAAAGTTAATCTTTATGTCCAAATAACTCCTTTTTGTTCGCGCGTTTAGTACAGTAATCCAAATGCACAAGGCGCGGGCACTAAGTCCAGATGAAAAGTCAAAAAAGTTCCATTACAGTTCGTAGAAACATGTCAAACGATGTATATAATCAATCTTTAGGATGTTTTTATCATAAATCTTAAATAATGTTTCAACCGGACAATTCCTTTTTATCATAAATCTTCAATAATGTTCCAACTGGGCAAACAGCTCTTATTCGCTCCCCTTTCATAGTAGAAGCCTGAAACAACATTCTAAAGACTGTTGACATCTAGTGGAAGCCTTAGGCAGTGCAATCTGACGCCATTTACACTGTATATTGGATAGGCAATCACTTAAAAAACCTACAAACCTCAAATTTCCCACTTCCTGGTTGGATTTTTATCAGGTTTTTGCCWGCCATATGAGTTCTGTTATACTCACAGACAGTTTTTAAACAGTTTTAGAAACTTTAGAGTGTTTTCTATCCAAATCTACTAATTATATGCATATTCTAGCTTCTGGCCCTGAGTAGCAGGCAGTTTACTCTGGGCACCTTATTCATCCAAGCTACTCAATACTGCCCCCCGTTCCCAAAGAAGTTAACGCYTTTGAGCCAATCAGTTGTGTTGTGATAGGTAGGGGTGGTATACAGAAGATAGCCCTATTTGGTAAAATACCAAGTCCATATTATGGCAAGAACAGCTCAAATAAGCAAAGAGAAACGATCGTTACTTTAAGACATGAACGTCAGTCAATACGAAACATTTTAAGAAGTGCAATCGCAAAAACCATCAAGCGCTATGATGAAACTGACTCTCAATGGACATTAGACCGGTGGAAATTTGTCCTTTGGTCTGGAGTCCAAATTAGAGATTTTTGGTTCCAAACACTGTGTCTTTGTGAGACACTATTTTACCTGGAAGGAGAGTGAAGGAGTGCTGCATCAGATGACCTGGCCTCCACAATCCCATAACCTCAACTAAATTGAAATGGTTTGTAATGAGTCTGTTCTACTCTGCTCTAATATAGTGTGTTCTGTTCTACTCTACTCTGTTCTGTTCTACTCTGCTCTAATATAGTGTGTTCTGTCTACTCTACTCTGTTCTGTTCTACTCTGCTCTAATATACTGTGTTCTGTTCTACTCTACTCTGTTCTGTTCTACTCTGCTCTAATATAAAGTGGTGTTCTGTCTACCTACTTCTGTTCTCTTTCTACACTACTGTTCTGATTACTTGTTCTGTCTACTCTACTCTGTTCTGTTCTATCTCGCTCTAATATACTGTGTTTCTGTTCTCTCTACTCTGTTCTGTTACTCTGCTCTAATATAGTGTGTTCTGTTCTACTCTACTCTGTTCTGTTCTACTCTGCTCTATATAGTGTGTTCTGTTCTACTCTATCTCTTTTCTGTTCTACTCTGCTCTAATATAGTGTGTTCTGTCTTACTCTGTTCTGTTCTACTCTGCTCTAATATAGTGGTGGTTCTCACTCTGTTCTGTTCTACTCTGCTCTAATATAGTGTGTTCTTGTCTACTCTAACCTCTGTTCTGTTCTACTCTGCTCTAATATAGTGTTGTTCCTGTCTACTCTGTTCTGTTCTACTCTGCTCTAATATAGTGTGTTCTGTTCTATCTACTACTCTGTTCTGTTCTACTCTGCTCTAATATAGTGTGTTCTGTTCTACTCTACTCTGTTCTGTTCTACTTGCTCTAATATAGTGTGTTCTGTTCTACTCTACTCTGTTCTGTTCTACTCTGCTCTAATATAGTGGTGTTCTTCTACTCTATTCTGTTCTGTTCTACTCTGCTCTAATATAGTGTGTTCTGTCTACTTGTTCTGTTCTACTCTGCTCTATATAGTGTGTTCTGTTCTACTCTACTCTGTTCTGTTCTACTCTGCTCTAATATCTGTGTTCTGTTCTACTCTACTCTGTTCGTTCTACTCTGCTCTAATATACTGTGTTCTGTTCTACTCTACTCTGTTTGTTCTACTTCTAATATATGTGTTCTGTTCTACTCTACTCTGTTCTGTTTCTACTCTGCTCTAATATAGTGTGTTCTGTCTACTCTACTCTGTTCTGTTCTACTCTGCTCTAATATACTGTGTTCTGTTCTACTCTACTCTGTTCCTGTTCTACTCTGCTCTAATATACTGTGTTCTGTTCTACTCCACTCTGTTCTGTTCTACTCTGCTCTAATATACTGTGTTTCTGTTCTACTCTCTACTTCTGTTCTGTTCTACTCTGCTGCTAATATAGGTGTGTTCTGTTCTACTCTACTCTGTTCTGTTCTACTCTGCTCTAATATGTGTGTTCTGTCTACTCTGTTCTGTTCTACTCTGCTCTAATATATGTGTTCTGTCTACTCTGTTCTGTTCTACCTGCTCTAATATAGTGTGTTCTGTTCTACTCTACTCTGTTCTGTTCTACTCTGCTCTAATATAGTGTGTTCTGTCTACTCTGTCTGTTTTCTATCTGCTCTATAAAGTGTGTTCTGTCTACTCTGTTCTGCTTACTCGCTCTACTCTGTTCTGTTCTACTCAGCTCTATATAGTGTGTTTCGTTCTACTCTACTCTGTTCTGTTCTACTCTGCTCTAATATAGTGTGTTCTGTTCTACTCTACTCTGTTCTGTTCTACTCTGCTCTAATATAGGTGTGTTCTGTCTACTCTACTCTGTTCTGTTCTACTCTGCTCTAATATAGTGTGTTCTGTTCTACTCTACTCTGTCTGTTCTACTCTGCTCTAATATAGTGTTTCTTTCTACTTCTACTCTTTTTGTTCTGTTCTACTCTACTCTGTTCTGTTCTACTCTGCTCTAATATAGTGTGTTCTGTTCTACTCTACTCTGTTCTGTTCTACTCTGCTCTAATATAGTGTGTTCTGTCTACTCTACTCTCTGTTCTGTTTCTACTCTGCTCTAATATAGTGTGTTCTGTTCTACTCTAACTCTGTTTCTGTTCTACTCTCTATATAGTGTGTTCTGTTCTACTCTACTCGTCTGTTCTACTCTGCTCTAATATAGTGTGTTCTGTTCTACTCTAATACCTCTTTGTTCTGTTTACTCTGCTCTAATATAGTGTGTTTCTGTTCTACTCTACTCTGTTCTGTTCTACTCTGCTCTAATATAGTGTGTTCTGTCTACTCTATGTCTGTTCTAATCTGCTCTAATATAGTGTGTTCTGTCTACTCTAGTTCTGTTCTACTCTGCTCTAATATAGGTGTGTTCTGTTCTACTCTACTCTGTTCTGTTCTACTCTGCTCTAATAATTCTGGTGTTCTGTTTCTCTCTACTCTGTTCTGTTCTACTCTGCTCTAATATAGTGTGTTCTGTTCTACTCTACTCTGTTCTGTTCTACTCTGCTCTAATATACTGTGTTCTGTTGTACTCTACTCTGCTCTACTCTGCTCTGCTCTCTTGCTCTTGTTCTGTTCTACTTGCTCAAATATACTGTTCTGTTCTACTCTACTCTGCTCTACTCTACTCTAATATTCTGTGTTCTTTCTACTCTACTCTGTTCTGTTCTACTCTGCTCTAATATAATGTGTTTCTGTTGTACTCTACTCTGCTCTGCTCTCACCTGCTCTGCTCAGCTCTACTCTGCTCAACTCTGCTCTGCTCTGCTCTAATATACCTTGTTCTGCTCTTACTCTACTCTGCTCTGCTCAACCTACCTAATCTGCTCTGCTCTACTCTACTCTGCTCTACTCAGCTTTACTCTGTTCTGTTCTACTCTACCCTGTTCTGTCTACTTACTCTGTTCTGTTCTGCTCTAATATACTCTCTCTCTCTCTCTCAACACACACACACACACACACACACACACACACACACACACACACACACACACACACACACAACCAACACACACACCACACACACACACACACACACACCACACACACACACACACACACACACACACACACACACCACACACATCTTCTCAGAGAAAGGACCTTCTTGAGAAAGTGTAGTCCAGTAGGCATTACTCTAGTGTCAACAGGTCCAGTAGGCATTACTTCAGTGTCAACAGGTTATTGAAATAGAGTTATGAAGTTGCCTTAGTAGATCCTGTCAGAACCAGTCAACCTGCCATGTGTCCCTGTAGGCCGGACATGATGGGAAAGACCAATTACAGCTGATCAGCCAAGCTCCTGGGTCGATGGAAACTTGAAGCATGTCTAATTGGATTGGAGTTTCTAGTTTCCCGCCAAGAGTGTGCACGTCGAGCTAAGAGCGTGCACGTCGAGCTTAATAAAAGGAAACACGTGTGCCAAACATCCCGAATCAGACAAACCATGACTTGTGTTAGATTTAGAACCATAAAACAACTAGCGCGCTTCCTGTGAAACACACACACTCCGGGCCCCATCCTGTATGGTCGTCAGTCTGTTGACAGCCAGATATGTGATCAGGAGAGTTACGATCTGAACAGCGACACAGCTTTCTGCCCCGAGGACTGATATACACACACACAACTGCACACATTAACAGACAATTCACCAGTTGTTGGCTGTAAGCTAAGGAATGAAACTAGGAGTTTATTGTGTACTAAATGGCTTTTATCCATAATGGACATTATCCGTGACAGGGTGTAGACCCTGGTTGAAGCCCACAATAAAGTCCTAGCTTCCAGGCTACAGAGGAGCAGAAGAAAGCTTCCAGACTAA
>NW_019946039.1:14797-27146 GCF_002910315.2 Salvelinus sp. IW2-2015
GTAGGGTATACAGAAGATAGCCCCATTGGTAAAATACCAAGTCCATATTATGGCAAGAACAGCTCAAATAAGCAAAGAGAAACGATCGTTACTTTAAGACATGAACGTCAGTCAATACGAAACATTAAAAGTGCAATCGCAAAAACCATCAAGCGCTATGATGAAACTGACTCTCAATGGACATTAGACCGGTGGAAATTTGTCCTTTGGTCTGGAGTCAAATTAGAGATTTTTGGTTCCAAACACTGTGTCTTTGAGAACACTATTTACCTGGAAGAGAGTGAAGGAGTGCTGCATCAGATACCTGCCTCCACAATCCCATAACCTCAACTAAATTGAAAAGGTTTGTAATGACTCTGTTCTACTCTGCTCTAATATAGTGTGTTCTGTCTACTCACTGTTCTGTTCTACCTGCTCTAATATAGTGTGTTCGGTCTACTCTACTCTTTCTTTCTACTCTGCTCTAATATACTGTGTCTGTCTACTCTACTCTGTTCTGTTCTACGCTCTCAATATACTGGTTCGTCACTCTACTCTGTCTGTTCTACTCTGCTCTAATATAGGTGTTCTGTCTACTCTACTCTGTTCTTCTACTCTGCTCTAATATACTGTGTTCTGTCTACTCTACTCTGTTCTGTTCTACTCTGCTCTAATATACTGTGTTCGTCTACTCTACTCGTTCTTTCTACCTGCTCTAATATAGTGGTTCTGTTCTACTCTACCTCTGTTCTGTTCTACTCTGCTCTAATATAATGTTGCTGTTCTACTCACTCGTTCTGTTCTACTCTGCTCTAATATAGTGTGTTCTGTCTACTCTGTTCTGTTCTTACTCTGCTCTAATATAGTGTTCTTCTGACTCTGTTCTGTTCTACGTGCTCTAATATGTTTCTGTTCTACTCTACTCTGTCTCTGTTCCTACTCCTGCTCTAATATAGTGTGTTCTGTCACTCTGTTCTGTTCTACTCTGCTCTAATATAGTGTGTTCTGTTCTACTCTACTCTGTTCTGTTCTACTCGCTCTAATATAGTGTTTTGCTACTCTACTTCTGTTCTTACTCTGCTCTAATAGTGTTCTTCTACTCTATTCTGTTCTACTCTGCTCTGAATATAGTGTGTTCTGTCTACTCTATTCTGTCGTTCTACTCTGCTCTAATATAGTGTTTCTCTACTCGTTCGTTCTACTCTGCTCAATATAGTGTGTTCTGTTCTACTCTACTCTGTTCTGTCTACTCTGCTCTAATATCTGGTTCTGTTCTACTCTACTCTGTTCTTTCTACTCTGCTCTAATATACGTTTCTTCTACTCTACTCTGTCTGTTCTACTCGCTCAATAACTGGTTCGTCTACTTACCTTTCTCTACTCTGCTCTAATATAGTGCTGTTCGTCTATTTTTTTCTATCTTCGTTCTACTCTCGCTCAATATACTGTGTTGTCTACCTACCTGTTCTTTCTACTCGCTTAATATACTGTTCGTTCTACTCCACTCTGTTCTGTTCTACTCTGCTCTAATATACTGTGTTTCGTTCTACTCTACTCTGTTCTTCTACCTGTCCAATATAGTGTTGTTCTACTCTACTCTTTCTGTCACTCTCCTAATATATGTTGTTACTCGTTCTGTTCTACTCTGCTCAATATATGTGTTCTGTCTACTCTGTTCTGTTCTACTCTGCTCTAATATAGGTGTCTGTTCACTCTACTCTGTTCTGTTCTACTCTGCTCTAATATAGTGTGTTCTGTCTACTCTTTCTGTTCTACTCGCTCTAAATAGGTGTTCTGTCTACTCTGTTCTGCTCTACTCAGCTCTACTCCTGTTCTTTCACTCAGCTCTAATAGTGTGTTCTGTCTACTCTACTCTGTCTGTTCTACTCTGCTCAATAAGTGTGTTCTGTTCTACTCTACTCTGTTCTGTTCTTACTCTGCTCTAATATAGTGTGTTCTGTCTACTCTACTCTGTCTGTTCTACTCTGCTCTAATATAGTGTGTTCTGTTCTACGTCTACTCCGTTCTGTTCACTCTGCTCTAATATAGTGTGTTCTTTTTCTCTTGTCTACTCTTACCTCTGTTCTGTTCTACTCTGCTCTAATATAGTGTGTTCTGTTCACTCTACTCTGTCTTCTTTTCTATCTCTGCTCTAATATAGTGTTCTGTCTCTTACTCTGTTCTGTTCTACTCTGCTCTAATATAGTGTTCTGTTCTACTCTACTCTGTTCTGTTCTACTTGCTCAATAATATGGTGTCTGTTCTACTCTACTCTGTTCTGTTCTACTCTGCTCTAATTAAGTGTCTGTTCTACTCTACTCTGTTCGTTCTTACTCTGCTTTAAATATGTGTTCTGTCTACTCTACTTCTGTTCTACTCTGCTCTAAATAGTGTTTCGTCTACTCTGTCTTTCTACTCTGCTCATATAGTGTGTTCTGTCTACTCTCGTTCTGTTCACTCTGCTCTAATATATGTGTTCTGTTCTACTCTGACTCTGTTCTTTCACTCTGCTCTAATACTGTGTTCTGTTCTACTCTACTCTGTCTCTACTCTCTCTAATATAGTGTGTTCTGTCTACTCTACTCTGTTCTGTTCTACTCTGCTCTAATATACTGTGTCTGTTGTACTCTACTCTGTCTCTACTCTGCTCTGCTCTACTCTGCTCTGTTCTGTTCTACCTGCTCAAATATACTGGTTCTGTTTACTCTACTCTGCTCTACTCTACTCTAATATTCTGTGTCGTTCTACTCTACTCTGTCTGTTCTACTCTGCTCTAAATAAATGTTCTGTTACTCTACTCCTCTCTCTACTCTCTCTGCTCAGCTCTACTCTGCTCAACTCTGCCTGCTCTGCTCTAATATACCTTGTTCTGCTCTACTCTACTCTGCTCTGCTCAACCTACTCTAATCGCTCTGCTCCTACTCTACTCTGCTCTCTCAGCTTACTCTGTTCTGTTCTACTCTACCCTGTTCGTTCTACTCTACTCTGTTCTGTTCTGCTCTAAATAACTCTCTCTCTCTCTCTCACACACACACCCACACACACACACACACACACACACCCACACACAACACACCACACACACACACACACACACACACACACACACACACACACACACACACACACACACACACACACACACAACCACACACACCACACACACCATCTTCTCAGAGGCAAGACCTTCTGAGAAAGTTAGTCCAGAGCCTTACTCTAGTGTCAAACAGGTCCAGTAGCATTACTCTAGTTCAACAGGATTGAAATAGAGTTATGAAGTGCCTAGTAGATCCTGTCAGAACCAGTCAACCGCCAATGGTCCCTGTAGGCCGGACATGATGGGAAAGACCAATTACAGCTGATCAGCCAAGCTCCTGGGTCGATGGAAACTTGAAGCATGCTAAATTGGATTGGAGTTTCTAGTTTCCGCCAAGAGTGTGCACCGTCGAGCTAAGAGCGTGCACGTCGAGCTTAATAAAAGAAACACGTGTGCCAACATCCCGAACAGACAAACCATGACTTGTGTAGATTTAGAACCATAAAAACAACTAGCGCCGCTTCCTGTGAACAACAACACACTCCGGGCCCATCCTGTGATGGTACGTCAGTCTGTTGACAGCCAGATAATGTATCAGAGAGTTACATCTGAACAGCGACACAGCTTTCTGCCCCGAGGACTGATATACACACACACAACTGCACACATAACAGACAATTCACCAGTGTTGGCTGTAAGCTAAGGAATGAAACTAGGAGGTTATTGTGTACTAAATGGCTTTTATCCATAATGGACATTATCCGTGACAGGGTGTAGACCCTGGTTGAAGCCCACAATAAAGTCCTAGCTTCCAGGCCTACAGAGGAGCAGACAGAAAGCTTCCCAGACTAACCAGAAAGCTTCCCAAACTAACCGAAGGCTTCCAAACAACCAGAAAGCTTCCCAAACTAACCAGAAAGCTTCCCAAACTAACCAGAAACCCCAAACTAACCAAGAATGCTTCCAAAACTAACCAGAAAGCTTCCCAAACTAACCAAAAACTTCCCAAACTAACCAGAAACTTCCTAAACTAACCAGAAATGCGCTTCCAAACTAACCAGAACATCCCCAAACAACCAGAAGCTTCCCAAAACTAACCAGTATGCTTCCCAAACTAACCAGAAATGGCTCCCAAACTAACCAGAAAGCTCCCAAAACTAACCAGAATGCTTCCCAAACTAACCGAATGCTTCCCAAGCTACCAGAAAGCCCCAAACTAACCAGAAAGCTCCCAAAATAACCAGAATGCCCAAACAACCAGAAAGCTTCCCAAACTAACCAGAAAGCTTCCCAAACTAACCAGAATGCTCCCAACAACCAGAAAGCTTCCCAAACTAACCAGAAAGCTTACCCAAACTAACCAGAATGCTCCCAAACTAACCAGAAAGCTTCCCCAAACTAACCGAAGCTCCCAAACTAACCAAGAAAGCCACCATGATTGTGATGCACTTTGTCACAGTAATTATGGATTCAAATAAAGTTAAATACAAATATATGAAAACAAAATAAAAGAGCAGTTCCAAAACAGCGAGCCTACTGTACCAACAGAGCCCCATCTGAGTCTCGTCCAAAACAGGCTGGAGCCCTAGCTGTACTGACAGAGCCCCATCTGAGTCTCGTTCCAAAACAGCTGAGCCTAGCTGTACCAACAGACCCCATCTGAGTCTCTGTCCAAAACAGGCTGAGCCTAGCTGTACCGACAGACCCCAGCTAGTCTCGTTCCAAAACAGGCTGGAGCCTACTTACCAACAAGCCCCATCTGAGTCCTGTCCAAAACAGGCTGGAGCCTAGCTGGTACCAACAGAGCCCCATCTGAGTCTCTGTCCAAAAACAGCTGGAGCCTAGCTACCAACAGAGCCCCACCTGATCTCTGTCCAAACAGGCTGGAGCCTCTTACCACAGAGCCCCAGTCTGAGTCTCTTCCAAACAGGCTGAGCCTAGCTGTACCAACAGAGCCCCACCTGAGTTCTCTGTCCAAAACAGGCTGAGCCTAGCTGTACCAACAGAGCCCCACCTGAGTCTCTGTCCAAAACAGGCTGGAGCCTAGCTGTACCAACAGAGCCCCATCTGAGTCTCGTTCCAAAACAGGCATGGAGCCTAGCGTACCAAACAGACCCCACCTGAGGTCGTCCAAAACAGGCTGGAGCCTTAGCTACCAACAGAGAGCCCATCTGAGTCTCGTTCCAGAACAGCTGGAGCCTAGCCGTACCAACAGAGCCCCACCTGAGTCTCTGTCCAAAACAGGCTGGAGCCATAGCTGGCTACCAACAAGAGCCCATCTGAGCTCTGTCCAAAACAGCGAGCCTAGCTGACCAACAGAAGCCCATCTGAGTCTCTGTCCAAAACAGGGAGCCTAGCTGTACCAACGAAGCCCCATCTGAGTCTCGTTCCAAAACAGCTGGATCCTAGCTGTACCAACAGAGCCCAACTGAGTCTCGTCCAAACAGGCTGGAGCCTAGCTGTACCAACAGAGCCCCACTGATCTCTGTCCAAAAACAGGCTGGAGCCTACGCGTAACCAACAGAGCCCCATCGAGTCTCTGTCCAAAACAGGCTGGAGCCTAGCTGTACCAACAGAGCCCCATCTGAGTCTCTGCTCCAAAAACAGCTGGAGCCTAGCTGTACAACAGAGCCCCACCTGATCTCTGTCCAAAACAGGCTGGAGCCTACTGACCAACAGACCCCACTAGTCTCTGTCCAAAACAGGCTGGACCTAGCTGTACCAACAGAGCCCCCATCTGAGTCTCTGTCCAAAACAGGCGGGAGCCTAGCTTACCAAACAGAGCCCCATCTGACTCGTGCCAAAACAGGCTGGAGCCTACTGCTACCAACGAGCCCCATCTGATCTCGTTCCAAAACAGGCTGGAGCCTAGCTGTACCAACAGAGCCCCACCGAGTCTCTGTCCAAAACAGGCTGGAGCCTAGCTACCAAACAGCCCCATCTGAGTCTCTGTCCAAAACAGCTGGAGCCTAGCTGTACCAACAGAGCCCCATCTGAGTCTCGTTCCAAAACAGGCGGGACCTAGCTGTACCAACAGAGCCCATCTGAGTCTCTGTCCAAAACAGGCTGGAGCCTAGCTGTACCGACAGAGCCCCATCTGAGTCTCTGTCCAAAACAGGCTGGAGCCTAGCTGTACCAACAGAGCCCATCTGAGTCTCGTTCCAAAACAGGCTGAGCCTAGCTGTACCACAGTCCAGGGTCATCATCGCTAGTCTCCGGTTCCTCCTGTCACACAAAAGTCCGGCCCCCATCAGGCACCAAACCAACCATTCACCACATCAGCGTACCGGGACCTCCGCAGGCACCAAACCAACCATTCACCACATCAGAGCCCGGGCCCCCATCACACCAAACCAACCATTCACCACATCAGAGTCCCGGGCCCCCATCAGGCCACCAAACCAACCATCACCACATCAGAGTTCCCGGGGCCCCCATCAGGCACCAAACCAACATTCACCACATCAGAGTCCCGGGCCCCATCAGGCACAAACCAACATTCACCACATAGAGTCCCGTGCCTCCGTCAGGCACCAAACAACATTCACCAAATCAGAGTACCCGGGCCCTCCATCACCACCAAACACAACCATTCACCACATCAATCGGCCCCGTCAGCACAACCAACATTCACCACACAGAGTCCCTGGGGCCCATCAACACCAAAACCAACCATTCACCACATCAGATCCTGCCCCCATCAAGCACCCAAACCAAACATCACCACATCAGAGTCCCGGCCTCCATCACTCACCAAACCAACCATTCACCACATCAGAGTACCGGGGCCTCCATCAGTCACCAAAACCAAACCATTCACCAGACCATCGAAACACAAGCATCATTTGTTCCGCCTTCTGACCAATTATTTTCTGTGATTAAAAAACATTCTGTGTTTGTGTTGAATGGGTCTATTTCATGTCAGAAGGTAATGTAATAATCTCCAGCTGTCATTATGGCCCCGTTTTTCCACACGCCAAACTCCATCTGATCCCTGTTATGAGAACCAGACAGCTCTCACGTAGCACCGCAGACCCTCTCCCACACCGGTGCAGCGCGAGACACAAAACCATTTTACTTACAGAAAGCCTCCAAATTAATAACGGAAATGTCAGCTTCAACCGAGAAGGAGAGACAGTTTCATGGATATATTTTAAATATATCCAGATGTTCCGAGTTTGTCTCGAGTCAAATATTTGTCCCAGGATTTCCCCCTGTCCTTTAAATAACATTCTATTACCACTCTCAACATTATGTTGCCACACGGGCTGAAAAGATCAAATAAATATGGAATATAAAAGACTATAATGGGTTCGCTTAAAGATAGGCGAACTATCTCATGTATTTTATTGACAAACTAACATCTCATGTATTTTATTGACAA
Source organism: Salvelinus sp. IW2-2015 (assembly GCF_002910315.2). Taxonomy (NCBI): domain Eukaryota; kingdom Metazoa; phylum Chordata; class Actinopteri; order Salmoniformes; family Salmonidae; genus Salvelinus; species Salvelinus sp. IW2-2015. The sequence goes on from NW_019946039.1 coordinate 22,197, forward strand.
ACTAACATCTGATGTATTTTATTGACAACTAACATCTCATGTTTTTTATTGAACCTAAACATAAATTGTATTTTATTGAAACTAATCTCATGTATTTTATTGACAAACTAACATCTCAATTTATTTTATTGACAAACTAACATCTCATGTATTTATTGACAAATAACATCTATTATTTTTGAAAACTAACCATTGTATTTTATTGACAAACTAACATTCATGTATTTTATTGAAACTAACATTCATGTATTTTATTGACAAACTAACATCGTCATGTATTTTTGACAAACTAACATCTCTTTTTTTATTGCAAACTAACATCTCATTTTTATTTGACAACTAAATTCATTTGATTTATTGAACTACATCTCATGTATTATTATTGAAAACTAACATCTCATGTATTTTATTGACAAACTAACATCTCATGTATTTTATTGAAAATAACATTTAGTGTATTTTATTGACAAACTAAACATCTATGTATTTTATTGACAACTAACATCTCATATCTCATGTATTTTTATTGACAAACTAAAGATGCATTTATATTTGATTGAGAAACTAACATTGAATTTCAGAATCTTTTTCCTTTTTAACACCTGTTATTTTAGATGAAATATCACAGGTGTAAATGTTCTCTAACAGGCTGTTTTATTACGTGTGGTCATAGTTAAAGCAGAGCATGGCTTTCTATACGGGAAAACGGGAAATACTGTTGTTCACGTTAAAACAAAATAGTAGTGTATTAAAAACATCCTTCGTTTAGCTAAAATCAATCTTATACTTGGGTGCCTTTTAGGAACGAGTTATTCAACAAAATCAAAAGATGTTGAATGTATTTCACTGTTTTTAATAATAGACAAATTACACATTTAAAAATTGAATGTGGAGAAGATGTAATTAAACCAACACACCAAACAAATGGAGCAATAAATTCCTTATTCACTCTTTTTTCACCATTAAAATAATGATTTTAATAACTCCAGATTGTTTTGTTACAATCTGAAATGTACAAAAAAAGCTACGGTTTTGACTGGGATGAGCAATATCTTTCTCAATGGTGTTTTAACAGTGCACCTAATATGGCTGTCTAAATGTTTGTTTCAGTCAAGAGGTGAGTCTAAAAACTGTCCAAAAACCCAGACAAAAGGAGAATGAAGAGTATCAGATAATAAAATAGAATGATGACGCTATTAGAAAAATGTAATTACCAAAGAAATACATAATGAGAACTGATAATTGCCGTCTTTCGACGTGAGTGTAATGTTTAGTGTTTATTTACGTTGTTTATTTCCCTTTTTGTTTATGTCTATTCCATTTGCTTTGGCAATGTAAACACATGTTTCCCATGCCAATAAAGCGCCTTGAATTGATTTGAGACAGAGGGAGAGAGAGAGAGAGGGAGAGAAGGAAAGCGAGGAGAGCAACAGAGGAGCGTGAAAAGGAGGAAAGGGAGGAGAGAGACAAGCGGAAACCGCGGGGCCGTTAACAAGGATTAGATGCATAGTGCGCGCGCCATGGAGCCATGGGAACTCACCGGGTCAATTAGCTGCGTCGCGTAGCCACATGAACAGAAGACAGACAGACAGACCGGGGGCTCGCAGAGGCCCTGGGTGAAGCGGAAAAAACGGAACAGCGCGCGACAAGAGTGCAGCCTTCAGGACCCCAGAGAAGGGAGACTAACCGCCTCGCGCCAGGATGCAGGGTCTGAGCTCACGAGCCCACGCTTTCTCGGTGGAAGCGCTGGTCGGTAAAACGATAAAGAGGATGAAGAAGGAGAACGGGAAGGACTCGAGCTCACCGGGAGACACAGAGAAGGAGACAAGCTCCGTTCGACAGGAGACAAACGAACACGGTCGGTCAACTTTAACCCGCGCATCTCACTGGTTTACACACGCACTCTTCTGCGTCTAACTTGAATAAAAAGTCATATATTTTATAAGAGAGAAAAAATAAATATAAAAATGTAAAAAGAAAAACAGTACACTGTCCAAGTAGTAAAATAGAAAACAACAACTTGTTTTGTGGCTTTGTGTTGAGTTTGTAGGACTATTGATGACACATTCCTAGCGTTTTTCACGTCAATGGTTTGTCAAATTGATGTGTTTTAATTAAAGGAAACAGCTGAAAGCTTTACACTTAAATGGAATCAAGCCAGCAGCATTCCGCATGTTCACGATGCAACAGTTCTAATTTATCAACAATTAAACTGTTCCTTTACTCAAAAAGATTACCCAAACGACCAGAGGAGGAAGGCTGGTAACACGCCAAGAAGGCTGGGAGAGTGCGACTCTGAGCCGGGGCGAGAAGAAAGGAGAAGACCGGGAGATAGTGACTCTAACCCGGGTAGAGATGAGAGAGAGGTCCGGGTGGAGCTCCAGGGGTCGGATCTGTGGACCAGGTTCCATGAGATCGGCACAGAGATGATTATTACCAAAGCGGGCAGGTAAAACGGACCCCTTTACACGCCTACCAAACGGTCAAATCACAGACCTTTACACAAGCTAGCTAAACTAGGTAAAACGGACCCCTTCACACGCCTACCAAACGGTCAAATCACAGACCTTTACACAAGCTAGCTAAACTAGGTAAAACTGACCCCTTCACACGCCTACCAAACGGTCAAATTACAGACCTTTACACAAGCTAGCTAAACTAGGTAAAACTCAGACCTTTACACACTAACACACAGTAGCCAAGACACTACGCTATGGACTACACACTAATCAAACAGTTAATTCATCTGATTTACAGTATGAGGATAATACACATTGGTTAGGAAAGAGGGCCGTACAATCGTATTGGCGTACAATCGTGTTACAACAAGTCACTGATGTTGCACTTGCAAAAACATATTTTCTATACAGGCCTTTAGTCTATTATACAGACCTATAGTCTATTATTCAGGCCTTATAGTCTCATTTCAGGCGACTATAGTCTGATTATTCGACTAGTAGCCTCGATTATACAGGTTATTAGTTTCTCATTATTAGGCCGTACAGCCTTCTATACAGGTCTATAGTCTTTATTAGCACCAGGTCTTAGCCTTTTATACGGACCTATAGTCTTATGTGATGACAACGTTAGGTTCGGTATTTATTCAGGGCCCGTTATAGTCGAGTATTCAGACAGTGTACCTATTTTCTATCTATACAGCCTATAGTCTATTTATTCAGACCTATAGCCATATATTCAGATCTATAGTCTATTATTCGCCTATAGCCTATCATATCTGATACAGGTCTATAGTTATATATACAGTCAGTATAAGACATAGGTCTAATTTACTATATCCAGACTGTCAGAGCCTATTCTATTAGCAGATCTATAGTTATTATTCAGGCCTATAGCCTATTATACAGGTCTATAGTCTATTATTCAGGCATTTAGCCTATTATACAGACCTATAGTCTATTATACAGGCCTAGAGTCTATTATACAGACCTATAGTCTATTATACAGGCCTAGAGTCTATTATACAGGTCTATAGTCTATTATACAGACCTATAGTCTATTATACAGGCCTAGAGTCTATTATACAGGTCTATAGTCTATTATACATACCTATAGTTTATTATACAGGCCTAAAGCCTATTATTCGATTGATGTGTACGCAATCTTTATGTAGGCTGTATCTACAGTTAGCAAATTGTATTTTCGTTGTATAAGATGACAGCCAAATGAAATGTACAATTTACTGCAGCCTTTGAACTATTGAATGTTTATTTGATTTCACCAATAGAAAAAACGTTTTTGCACAGTTAAAACAACAACAGCAGTTTGTGTAGCAGGGTGAAAAGGCGAAAGGGCTTGTCGAGTATTTATTTTACAGGGTCAGTACTACCCCGTAAAAACTAAATGGGGATGCTTTTTATCATTTTATAAAGGCCACTGGATTTTTTTCATAGTATTTTAGGGTTGTATTTTTTCATAGTATTTCTATAACTTTATATTCTTTGACTCTTATCATATAATTAACAATGTACATGCCTTATTCCTCAGGAATTGGAGCTCTGTTATTTTGTAATTACATTTTGGGGTAATTTTGTAATTTTAATCTCTTTGCATATTCTTTAACATTTTCATAACAGATTCATAAAAGCACATGTTATTCTATATAGGCTAAACATTTCATGACTTGTTATAAATTCTATTATCTCTGTTGTGCTTTTTATGAGACGAGTAATAAATCTCGCCAGAACGCCGTCGTGATCTCAGAGCTTCACCTTGACTGAGGCCCGCAGCRTCTCTTTCAATGGTGTTACATTTCCAACGAATTTAACTGACGCGTCAAAACACTGATCTCTGTTAGTTTTATTAGTTCTCCACACTAGTTGATATTTAATAACATTATGGATTGAATTAAATACGCTATTATATGATGACCATTTTAGCTCATTTATCCTACTTTAAASTCTTTGTGTGTGTTTTCTACAGGAGGATGTTCCCGTCCTTGCGCGTAAAGGTGCGTAACTTGGACCCGTGCCAGCAGTACTACATCGCCATGGACGTTTTGCCCGTCGACTCTAAACGATACAGGTAGACCCTCAACGTATATGTAGCCTACAGTTGTAAATTGCACGAAAGGAAATGGTCTCCTATTTTAGAAACGTACTTTAAAACCAGCGCATTATTGCATCAATCGGTCTTTTCTTTGTTTCCACATTTCTCTGAATGAAGCTGCAAATTTTACTATATTTTTGTACTGTAAATCAAACATTTTACCCAATATACACACATTTAACGAGCACAGGGTGACAGTAGCGGTGCTTGGGTAAAATCACCCYGGAAGCCAAGCTAGGGGAAAAACAGCCATATTACAACCAATGTGTTGTGATAAATGCGTTGTTTGCTCTATAACCTGTTAGTTCGTATGCCTCTATAACCTGTTAGTTCGTATGCCTCTATAACCTGTTAGTTCGTATGCCTCTATAACCTGTTAGTTCG
>NW_019946039.1:27911-28344 GCF_002910315.2 Salvelinus sp. IW2-2015
TTCGTATGCCTCTATAACCTGTTAGTTCGTATGCCTCTATAACCTGTTAGTTCGTATGCCTTGCTACGGTGATAGGCCTGAGGCCGAGACAATACGTGTCAGGTTTTAATGTCACGTGCACAAGTACAGTGAAATGCCATTCTTGCAAACTCAAAACCCATCAATGCAATAAAGAATAAAAATMTATTTAAATAAATAAAAATAATTAAGATAATTAAGAATATGAAATACACAATAAAGTAAGTAAGTAYGTAAGCATACTATATCCAGGAAATATTAAAAAATTCAGTTCCAATACCTTATTTAGAAGACACAGTGGCAGAATAAAATCCACCACACCTTTGTTTTATTACAAAACTGGAAAACAAAATGTGTCCGGTGGAGTCCACAAAGCATATAGCATGTAACAGTTACATGACCGGTAGCATGGTCA
>NW_019946039.1:28579-35853 GCF_002910315.2 Salvelinus sp. IW2-2015
TATAGCATGTAACAGTTACATGACCGGTAGCATGGTCATATTTCTAACATGTTTAAACTACTAAACAACTATTGATTTGGAACACAGACAAGTTACCACAAGTGGAACATAAACAGGAGCTGCCTCCACTATTACAGAACCACATCAACATCATCTAATCACCTCTGCTTAGTCTAATACAGCGCCAACTAAAATATTCCAAAAACGATTTAGAAATCAATGTAAGCTCAATACTATGTGCCTGTCCATGGTGCTGCTTGCTGTGTGTGTGTTTAAGTATAAAACCATGTTGACTCACCCTACTTGTAGAGAAACARCACTGCCATCCTCCTCTCTGCCATCCTCCCCTCTCTCAGAATCGCCTTTTTAATCATTGGCCAGGAAGGAGAATTAAGTAAAACCACAAGTCCAAATCCCTATCTCAATCCATAGCTAATTTAGGAAAGGGACAATTTTAGCTAGCTTGCCACCAGAGGACAACAACACAACGAGATGCAACAATTCTAGTTTTTTTTCTGTCAATGAGGTTTGGCTTTTGATGTGATGTGAAATTCCAAACTGGCTACCCTTAACACTTTTTTTGGTGTGCAAGGACCAGTTGAGTTCACTCATCTTAGCTCAAAGCTCATTGCCTATTTTCGTATAATTTTTTCATCAAGGAAGGCCAAATGATTGCTGGCTTCCCTTGCAACAATGTCATAAACTTTTTGACCAGACAGCATTAGACAGATGTGCTACACATACAGAGACAGAGGGGGGCGCTGTTTCGCTCACTCAGATGCTTTCTCCAGTGAGATACATTCAGCCTCTGGCGAATGAAAGGAAAATMATGAAACACAGAGACACGAAAGATATAAAATAATGTATGTTTTTTTCCCTTTTTCTTGGTAATTTCTGTGGGAAGCCTGGCTTTCCTTAGCAACCATGAATACGCACCACTGGAGGGTGGAGGGGTATATCAAATACAGCTAGGCCTCTATAGTCTAAATATAGTCACAAAAATGTTTTACTTGGAAAGTCAGTTACTTCATGGCAAAGCTTTGTAAGAAGAGAACTAATTGGTCACAACTCATTATTAGTCTTTTCACCTGTTGTTAGTGAAGCCAACTTGTCAACTCTGGGTGGACAATAAAGTCAAAGATATTCTATTCTGATATTGTGTTCTGAWATTCTGTTCTGATGTACTGTTCTGATGTTCTGTTCTGATGTTCTGTTCTGATATTCTGTTCTGATGTTCTGTTCTGATATTCTGTTCTGATGTTCTGTTCTGATGTTCTGTTCTGATATTCTGTTCTGATGTTCTGATGTTCTGTTCTGATGTTCTGTTCTGATGTTCTGTTCTGATGTTCTGTTCTAATGTTCTGTTCTGATGTTCTGTTGTATTTAGGAATGTGGTATTCTGATATTATGTTCTGGTGTTCTGTTCTGATATTCTGATAATCTGTTCTGATGTTCTGATATTCTGATGTATTTAGTTATGTGATGTTCTGATGTTCTGTTATGATGTTCTGATATTCTAATGTATTTAGGTATGTGATGTTCTTATATTCTGTTATGATATTCTGATATTCTGTTKTGATATTCTGTTGTATTTAGGTATGTGATGTTCTGATGTTCTGTTCTGATGTTCTGTTCTGATATTCCGTTGTATTTACCTATGTGATATTCAGATTTTCTGTTCTGATATTCTGATGTTCTGTTGTATTTAGGTATGTGATGTTCTAATGTTCTGTTCTGATGTTCTGTTGTATTTAGGTATGTGATAATCTGTTGTATTTAGGTATGTGATATTCTGATGTTCTGATGTTGTGTTGTATTTAGGTATGTGATATTCTGATATTCTGTTCTGATGTTTAGTGAGTTTTAGAGGAGGGAAGCCCAGCATTAATTATTCTGTGTCTTCATGTTTAAACCAGACCTTAATGTGCAATAGTACCTATCCTAATAATAACTATTTCATTACTTGATCCGGTTTCATATTAATACATTTAGTTGGTTTCTTGGAAGCCCATTTCATTGATAATTAGTTAAGTTCGGGTATACTCTAGCGTTGCATTCATGTGGTTTGGTATTTACCATCTAGTGAGTCCGACATTAGACATGAGATTTAGATGATTTTTCTCAGGTGCAATGTTTCAGGCATGTCTATACTATGGTGTTCTGGGTAGAGACAGCTAGGTCTTATTAAGTCCGACTTAGCTAAATGATTACCTTAGTGGTAATATTTTTCTTTCGATCAGTGATACGCTTTCTTCCCTTCAGGCCAGTGTCATGGTTTAACAGGTTATAATGTTTTGGTAAGAGTTGTCAGGTGCAGTTATCTCTCCCTATTACTAAATGCTGTGATGTTAGTGTAGTTATAGCATACTATGTTAAGCTCTATGGCCTGACTGGTTTAAAGATTGGTAGGTGTGCGTTAGCACCAGGAGACATATCTGTCCTATATTTTAGGTCAATATAACCTATGATTATTCATTAAGTATTTTGACTCTATAGTCTCTTACTCATTCTAGTTTGTCGTTTTTGCTGTAACCCCCAGTTGCACGATAGAGTCGTTATTGACGATTAGTGTCGTGGTGTGTGTGTGTTGAGTTTGTTTGTGCATACTGGATACTCACGTTTATGAGTTGTAACAGGTTTTAGTCGTAGGAATCCATGAGAGTGTGCTTTAGTGCTCAGATACTGGGTGGAGTTAGATGGCAATGTCTTAGTCCTGCCAGACTCAGGAACTCACAGTGTGTCTCTGTGTTGATCTGGTCTGGTGTACACTTGATATTGATAATCCGTGTTCTCTGATAGCTCACTAGAAGGTACATCACGCTAGTTATCTCATGTCTGAATTATGAAATTTATAACGCTAAAGTACATGTCTTTCCTTTTTGTGTTATTTATTTGAATCCGCCCCTGTGAGTAGATGAGGGTTTTGTGAATCACGCAAAGCCACATAGGCTTGGCCGTATCGGCTCTACATGGTCTTATAGGAGAGTTGAAGTGTGTGCAGCGTTTGGTGATATTTCGTGTTGTATATCTCCATTTAGATTACTGCATGTCGTGATAATTTGTTCAGTTAACTGTATATGGGAGTGAGGTTGTAGTCTAATCATTCAGTTTGTATAATTGGGTGTGTGGGTCTGAGACCCAAGGTTGAATCTCCAATGTTTAGACATCTTGATTGTATTGTACACGCTCGTAGTTATGAGAGTGTTTGAAGTGTATCACGAGTTTGGTGGAGATGATACTGTTGTGTGTGAACCTACTGCCTATAAAGTACTATTAGATGTTGTAATGTCAACGTATCGTCGATAGTAGTGAGATTGTAGTGTGTGCGAGAATTAGGTTGTGTGATGACTGTCTGCTATGTGAATCTCCTAATGAATGACTGGGAACCAGTTATGTATATATGTTTAATTGTCACGTCTCTAGGAGAAGCCATTGATATGTATCATAGTGATATGGTGATGAAAGCTCAGTAATGTGGTAACCAGTATTACATGGTGTTTGAATCTCGGCTCAAAGATCATTATGATTGTATGGTAGTTACGTTACTTCGGTTCGCTAGTAGTAGCTTTGAAGTAATAGGTTCGGTTGGTGAGATGTCTAGGCATGTTTTGTAAATCTCCTGATTTAAGACACAGTTTTGATTGTATAATGTGTCTATCGTCTTGCGTTAGCGAGATGGTGAAGTTATCATAGGTTATGTGGGTGAGACTGTCTGTTGAGCTCCATATCGGTATCTTGATTGCTCATTTTGTACATACGGTCTCGTAGGTAGAGTATCCGAGAGTTTATCAGGTTGGTGAATGTACTGTGAGTTTGAGATGCGTCTCAACACAAAGACTATCTATGATGTGTTTTTTTGTCGTACAGCCTGCTCTAGTAGGCGTACATAATTGTTAATCCCCCAGCAATTTATTAGCGTTGACAAACCGTTTGTATCTAGATAATTTTTCTGGTACCCCTTATATACAATATTCTGCACCTGACATGGGTTTACCTGTATCTAACGTATACTCGCTGTAATGTTGAAAGCAGGCACACTTAGGTGTGTGTATAAAGTAGACGCCAGTCGAGAGTATTGAATGTATGCACGGCTTGTAGAGCTTAAGAACCTCTTCTCCCCTTTTCACACCCACCATAATACATTGGTCAAATATTGGGTACCCTGATAGTACCAGCAGTGCGGTAAGAGAGTGTAGCTGCTGTGTTTTCAACATCTAATGGGTTTTGCACCGCGGTAAACCAGTAGATCACTGCGAATCATACACCACGAACATCACAGGGTTCACACACCAAACTACTACACAATCCAGACACACTCAGCAACCATCTACTACTTACTCTACTACACATCAACTAAAAGGGATCGATTCACACACACACACACACACACACACACACACACACACAGCAGCACATCACCACGACTATTCACACACACACATCAGACACTCACGAGCTATTACACACGACACACACACACACCACACACACACACTACAACTCCTTCTCCATACTCCTACATTCTCTGCATATACTCGTAGTCTGTGGTATATTTGAATGGAGTCTGAAAGAGAGCTACTCCTGCGCAAGATTGGATGATGTTCCATTGTCTCGGTAACGCGTGTTTGGTATCAATTTCATATGTCGACTGCAGTCAACAAGTGAATGATCTCATTGATTTCAGCTTATAATATCTAAATAGCTTCTGGTTTGACAACATAGCTAATACTGTTACTCTTAAGTATACTTCGTTACCGGAGCTAAGGTAATTTTGATCTAGAGTTCATTATGTTTAACCCGTTTAAAGAAGTAGTGGCACGTTCGATAGATTAGCTTTATTATAGATATTTCGCGAACCCACCTCGCTATTATTTGTTATAGCTCTCATGTACGGTGAAAGTGTGGAACCTAGTTTTTATTTACCATAGGTTTGATTGAGTAACCTCGGGTTAGGATAGTATATAGCTATGATTCGATCCAAATTTCCTCTTCGGAAGGTCCCATAATTTGGTGACGTAACATGAAGGCCGGAGAGTATTTGAGATGGGTGTGAAGCTAACGCCGGTTTTATCGATGTGTGGGTAATTGCTGAAGTGTTATAAGTGTTGCTGTACAGATGGCTCACAAAATATAACTGCGCTATTAGTAGACCCAGTTCATGGTGAAATTGGCTCTCCAGATAATCTAGAGAAGGACTGATCTAGCAAGTGTGTGGATGTCATTGCTTTTCATCCTGACCTGGAGATTAGACGCCTCAATCCAGCCACGTTTCCCCTATTGCATAAGACTGATCTGGGCTAGTATGTCGAATCCATTAGGAACACTCGGACCTTGGACTATTGGTTGGTCAGACCCCTTATCGTCCACCATTGTCAGTGCAACTGCTTCGATATTATGTCACACGCATACAACCCCTTTAGGTGCTACGTATTAGCATCAGAGCGAGCGTCATACGTCCTTCATAGTGAACACCTGTCGGACTCTCATGATTAGTGCCTTGTAGATCAGAAGAAAGAGAGATGTGACTTGATCGCTGTGTCGCTCTCTAGCACCTGGTCCCTAGTTACTCGTTTGTGAGAGGCTGTGTGACAGTTATTAGACCGGAACACTATTTCATTAAATATCCAGATTCGAGAGACGACGATAGTTATCTAGTTCCTGGACGCCTGGGATCCACGATCAACACTTTCGATCGCTAATTTACAACAGCAGCATGTGTATGGAGTCAACCGGGCTAGCTAATCGTCACCAGCAAGTAAAAGAGAATACTGACTGTTGGGCATTGTTCTGTCCGTCGTTTCAGTCTCTAAGCCATCAGCAGATTTTCTATAGGCCTAGGCAGTTGGGTACTCTTTCCGGCTCAACACGCAATAGGTTGTAACATCACGCCGTAGCCAACCCTCACGAGAGCATCGTATTCTGACACTTCTACCTTCATACAAGCACGGAACACATAGAGCACATATGGGCTATGTATAGACTAGTCATATATCATACAGCACTCCGACGACCTAGAGCGGATTCTTCATCTATCTAGCTATAGAGCTACTATAACAGGCACACATCAGAACAGGGTGCTAGTGACAGAACGCACATTATATTTTGCCATATCCTTACATACATGTAAAAACACATACGGCGCAATATACACATACCTAATACAACTGGGCATATTCTCACGCACCAAGTGCTAAACAATACAAAATGGTTTGAAATATCATTGAATCTACGAATCTGGTCCTGTGAGAACAAGACAACATGATTAATCACTCGTCTCAATTGATCTATCACTGATCCTCCTCAGATTGTACGAAGTATGTTGGAAGAGAGTGATCTACATCAACACTTTAGTTTATAGCAAACAAGATTCACATAAGCAAAGGAATTCAAAACATAGCATTCATTATTTTTTATTTAAACCATAGAGGCTAGGAAACAATGCGGACAGATATGCGTGACTTCAAGTGAATTTATCCTACAATCCGTATATGTAAAATGACAACATGAGAATAGTGCGCAGTATACTGGAACTAGCACTCGCTATAACGCACTGCTGCAATACCTTAGAATTACACCCGTATGTCTCATGACGATGGAACATGTTTCAACAGATGATGATCAGATAATTTTGACTAGAACACATGAGCCTCACAACCAATTTGTCCCGATATCATCTCGAAGAGCATAGTGTAACGTCATAATTTACGCTAAACTGACAGGCAGGTTGAGTTAGCATTAATGCAGGACCGTAAACCTAGGCTCGCTCATACCTTAATTGCCACAAAAGCAGACTTGGGATCTGCCTTAGCCTTAAATTAACCATCATGTAATATACAGGGAGCAGTACAGTTCAGCAAATTACCGCTCACATAATCATGAATATTATTTTCATATCTACATGGGACGTTACAATAGTAAGTCTCTCCAACATACTCGTGATGAAACATATAGTAATTATCACGCATATCAAGTTTGATTACACACCAGAAGGATAATCTACACCCGTATACTAACAAGTTCTCTCGACTCTAACATATCATTGCTCAACAGGTATAACATGACAAGTAGTAGTTCCGTATTAATACACAGTATATCACATACTAAATACAACAGAATATCACATACCTAATACAAAGAATATCAGACAAACCACAACTAATACAAAGATCATCACTATAACCTAAATACACATCAGATATCAATACCTACAAATACAACAGAATAGCACACCCAAATACACGACATCAGAATATCAGAATCCATACCTTAAATAC
>NW_019946040.1:0-6364 GCF_002910315.2 Salvelinus sp. IW2-2015
CTCTACACCTCTACCCCTCTCTCTCTCCCTTCACCTCTCTGATGGTGAGATTGTGAGTCAGGGGTCAGTGGGTCGGCCTGCCTGAGACTAAGAGATTCAACTTAATCTGCAGCAACAGTGATGGTGAGATTTGATCTCTTTGGATGCTGTCTTGTTGAGTTATTTTTAAAAGAAATTACATTTTACTTTGTAATTTTTCTTGCTCATACTCTGTTTCCTATCAAATCTATTTCCTGATTCTCTCTCTATGTGTCTCTGATATGGTCATACATTTGACAGGGGGTCAGGAAGTGCAGCTCTGTTTCCACCTCATTTTGTGGGCAGTGTGCACATAGGCAGACTTTGGTCTCAAGAGAAGACAAGCTATGGTGGGCTCTCTCAATAGCAAGGCTATTCTCACGGAGTCTGTACGTAATCAAAGCTTTCCTTAATTCTTAGGTCAGTCACAGTAATCAGGTATTCTGGCACTGTGTACTCTCTGTTTAGGGCCAAATATCATTCTAGTTTGCTCTGTTAGTTGGTCAATTCTTTCCAATGCGTCACGTAATTATCTTTTAGTTTTCTCATGATTTGGTTGGGTCTAATTGTGTCCTGGGGCTCCTTGGGGTCTTTTTGTGCTGGTGAACGGAACCAACTTGCTTAGGGAACTCTTGTCTAGGTTAATTTCATTGTAAGTGATGGCTTTGTTTTATGTTGTACACTAAGGGTGTTATTGCATAATTCTACATACAGTCTCAATTTGGTGGTTGTCCCAATTTTTGTGAATTCCTGGTTGGTGAGGGGACCCCAGACCTCACAAGCATAAGGACAATGGATTTTATAACTGATTCTAGTATTTTTAGCCAGATTGGGATGTCAAACTATGTTCCTTTTGATGACGTAGAAGGCCATTCTTGCCTCTCATATCGTTCACAGCTTTGTGGAAGTGACCTGTGGCGCAGATATTTAGGCTGAGCTATGTATAGTTTTTTTGTGCGCTCTAGAGCAACGGTGTCTAGATGGAATTTGTATTTGTGGAACTGGACCTTTTTTGGAATACTATTATATCTTACTGAGATTTACTGTCGGGCCCAGGTCTGTCAGGGCCCAGGTCTGTCAGGGCCCAGGTCTGTCAGGGCCCAGGTCTGTCAGGNCTTCACCTCTCTGATGGTGAGATTTTGAGTCAGGGGACAGTGGGTCGACTAAGCGATTCAACTCAGTCTGCAGCAACAGTGATGGTGAGATTTGATCTCTTTGGATGATGTCTTTTTGAGTTATTATTAAAATAAATTACATTTTACATTGTCATTTTTCTAGCTCATACTCTGTCTCCTATCATATCTTTTTCCTGATTATCTCTCTATGTGTCTCTGATATGGTCATACATTTGACAGGGGGTCAGGAAGTGCAGCTCTGTTTCCACCTCATTTTGTGGGCAGTAGCTTGTCTTCTCTTGAGACCAAAGTCTGCCTATGGTGGCCTCTCTCAATAGCAAGGCTATGCTCACTGAGTCTGTACATAATCAAAGCTTTCCTTAATTCTTAGGTCAGTCACAGTAATCAGGTATTCTGCCACTGTGTACTCTCTGTTTAGGGCCAAATATCATTATAGTTTGCTCTGTTATTTGGTAAATTCTTCCCAATATGTCAAGTAATTATATTTTAGTTTTCTCATGATTTGGTTGGGTCTAATTGTGTCCTGGGGCTCCTTGGGGTCTTTTTGTGCTTGTGAACGGAACCAGCTTGCTTAGGGAACTCTTGTCTGGGTTAATTTCACTGTAAGTGATGGCTTTGTTTTACGTTGTACACTGAGGGTGTTATTGCATAATTCTACATACAGTCTCGATTTGGTGGTTGTCTCATTTTGTGAATTCTTGGTTGGTGAGGGGACCCCAGACCTCACAAGCATAAGGACAATGGGTTTTATGTGGATGTTACCTGTGTTGATGATGTTTAGGCTGAGGTAGGTATAGTTTTTTTGTGTGCTCTCTAGAGCAACGGTGTCTAGATGGAATTTGTATTTGTGGTCCTGACAACTGGACCTTTTTTGGAATACTATTATTTTTGTCTTTCTGAGATTTACTGTCGGGCCCAGGTATGTCAGGTCACAGGTCTGTCAGGTCACAGGTCTGTCAGGTCACAGGTATGTCAGGGCACAGGTATGTCAGGTCACAGGTATGTCAGGTCACAGGTCTGTCAGGTCACAGGTCTGTCAGGTCACAGGTCTGGCAGGGCCCAGGTCTGGCAGGGCCCAGGTCTGGCAGGGCCCAGGTCTGGCAGGGCCCAGGTCTGGCAGGTCACAGGTCTGTCAGGTCACAGGTCTGTCATGGCCCAGGTTTGTCAGGGCCCAGGTTTGTCAGGTCACAGGTTTGTCAGGTCACAGGTCTGGCAGAATCTGTGCAGAAGATCTAGAGTACCAGCCAGAAGTTTTGGACACAACTACTCATTCAATGATTTTTCTTTATTTGTACTACTTTCTACATTGTAGAAAAATAGTGAAGACATCACAACTATGAAATAACACATATGGATTCATGTAGTAACCAAAAAAAGTGTTAAACAAATCAAAATAGACCCTTTGCCTTAATGATAGCTTTGCGCACTCTTGTGCTGAGCACTTGTTGGCTGCTTTTCCTTCACTCTGCAGTCAAATTTATCCCAAACCATCTCAATTTGGTTGAGGTTGGGTGATTGAGGAGGCCAGGTCATCTGATGCTGATGCAGCTCTCCATCACTCTCCTTCTTGGTCAAATAGCCCTTACACAGCCTGGAGGTGTGTTGGGCCATTGTCCTGTTGAAAAACAAATGATAGTCCCACTAAGCGCAACCAGTTGCAAAGGCATATCACTGTAGAATGCAGCCTCACCATGCTGGTTAAGTGTGCCTTGAATTCTAAATAAATCACAGACAGTGTCACCAGCATAGCACCCCCACAGCATCACACCTCCTCCTCCTCCATGCTTCATGGTGGGAAGCGAAGATCACCAATTCACCTACTCTGAGTCTCACAAAGACACGGCAGTTGGAACCAAATTTCCGCCGGTCTAATGTCCATTGCTCGTGTTTCTTGGCCCAAGCAAGTATTTTCTTCTTATTGGTGTCCTTTAGTAGTGGTTTCGTTGCAGAAAATTAACCATGAAGGCTTGATTCACACAGCCTCCTCTGAACAGTTGATGTTGAGATGTGTCTGTTACTTGAACTCTGTGAAGCATTTATTTGGGCTGTAATTTCTGAGGCTGGTAACTCTAATGAACTTATCCTCTGCAGCAGAGGTAACTCTGGGTCTTCCTTTCCTGTGGCGGTCCTCATGAGAGCCAGTTTCATCATTGCGCTTGATGGTTTTTTGCGACTGCCGTGAAGAAGTGTTCAAAGTTCTTGACATTTTCAGAATTCACTGACCTTCATGTCTTAAAGTAATGATGGACTGTCATTTCTCTTTGCTTTTTTGAGCTGTTCTTGCCATAATATGGACTTGGTCTTTTGCCAAATTGGGCTATATTCTGTATACCACCCCTACCTTGTCACAACACAACTGATTGGCTCATTAAGAATGAAATAAATTCCACAAAATAACTTTTAACAAGACACACGTGTTACTTGAAATGCATTCCAGGTGACTACCTCATGAAGTTGGTTGAGAGAATGCCAATAGTTTGCAAAGCTCTCATCAAGGCAAAGGGTGGCTACTTTAAAGAATATAAAATATAAAATTTGATTTGTTGAAAACTTTTTTGTGATTTCATGTGTTATTTCATAGTTTTGATTAAAGGTTTAATTTAATCAATTTTAGAAAAAGGCTGTAACGTACCAAAATGTTTAAAAGTCAAGGGGTCTGAATACTWTCCRAAKGCACTGTAGGTAGCACACAGGAAGACATTTTTCTCKGTTGAGATCATTTCCTTTTGAATTGCTTCCCAAATRTAAAATGTTCCTCTTTTGATTCATTTAAATAGGGCTAGTGTCTAGTTTCCTGAATTTCCGCCTGACTGACGTGCCCAAAGTAAACTGCCTGTTACTTAGGCCCAGAAGCCAGGAAATGCATATAATTGGTAGCATTGGAGAGAAAACACTTTGATGTTTCTAAAACTGTTAAAATAATGTCTGAGACCATATCCGAATTGAAATGGCAGGGAAAAATCTGAAGAAAAACCAAACAGAATTTATTTATTTATCGAACAAAATGACCATTCATGTTGTAGCTGGGACTGTTGGGATTGCAAACAGAGGAAGATTTTCAAAAGTAAGTGATTTATTTAAGCGCTGTTTGTGATTTTGTGACGCCTGTGCTGGTTGAAAAAGATTTTGATGTGGGGCGCTGTCCTCAGACAATCGCATGGTATGCTTTTGCTGTAAAGACTATTGTAGTAGTTAGATTAACAAGAAGTTAAGCTTTTAAATTATATAAAATACTTGTATGTTCACAAACGTTTAATATTACGATTATTTATTTGAATTGCCCTTAAATTTCAATGGATGTTGTCGANCAGGGCCCAGGTCTGTCAGGGCCCAGGTCTGTCAGGGCCCAGGTCTGTCAGGTCACAGGTCTGTCAGGTCACAGGTCTGTCAGGGCCCAGGTCTGGCAGGTCACAGGTCTGGCAGAATCTGTGCAGAAGATCTAGAGTACCAGTCAGAATTTTGGACACACCTACTCATTCAAGGATTTTTCTTTATTTTTACTACTTTCTACATTGTAGAATAATAGTGAAGACATCACAACTATGAAATAACACATATGGATTCATGTAGTAACCAAAAAAGGTGTTAAACAAATCAAAATAGACCCTTTGCCTTAATGATAGCTTTGCACACTCTTATGCTGTGCACTTGTTGGCTGTTTTTCCTTCACTCTGCAGTCAAATTTATCCCAAACCATCTCAATTGGTTGAGGTTGGGTGATTGAGGAGGCCAGGTCATCTGATGCAGCACTCCATCACTCTCCTTCTTGGTCAAATAGCCCGTACACAGCCTGGAGGTGTGTTGGGCCATTGTCCTGTTGAAAAACAAATGATAGTCCCACTAAGCGCAACCAGGTGCAAAGCTATATCACTGTAGAATGCAGCCTCGCCATGCTGGTTAAGTGTGCCTTGAATTCTAAATAAATCACAGACAGTGTCACCAGCATAGCACCCCCACAGCATCACACCTCCTCCTCCATGCTTCATGGTGGGAAGCGAAGATCATCCATTCACCTACTCTGAGTCTCACAAAGACACGGCAGTTGGAACCAAAAATCTCAAATTTGGACTCATCAGGACAGATTTCCACCAGTCTAATGTCCATTGCTCGTGTTTCTTGGCCCAAGTGTCTCTGTTCTTCTTATTGGTGTTCTATAGTAGTGGTTTCGTTGCAGAAAATTAACCATGAAGGCCTGATTCACAGTCTCCTCTGAACAGTTGATGTTGAGATGTGTCTGTTACTTGAACTCTGTGAAGCATTTATTTGGGCTGTAATATCTGAGGCTGGTAGCTCTAATGAACTTATCCTCTGCAGCAGAGGTAACTCTGGGTCTTCCTTTCCTGTGGCGGTCCTCATGAGAGCCAGTTTCATCATTGCGCTTGATGGTTTTTTGCGACTGCCTTGAAGAAACGTTCAAAGTTCTTGATATTTTCAGGATTGACTGACCTTCATGTCTTAAAGTAATGATGGACTGTCATTTCTCTTTGCTTTTTTGAGCTGTTCTTGCCATAATATGGACTTGGTCTTTTGCCAAATTGGGCTATATTCTGTATACCACCCCTACCTTGTCACAACACAACTGATTGGCTCATTAAGAATGAAAKAAATTCCACAAAATAACTTTTAACAAGACACACGTGTTACTTGAAATGCATTCCAGGTGACTACCTCATGAAGTTGGTTGAGAGAATGCCAATAGTTTGCAAAGCTCTCATCAAGGCAAAGGGTGGCTACTTTAAAGAATATAAAATATAAAATTTGATTTGTTGAAAACTTTTTTGTGATTTCATGTGTTATTTCATAGTTTTGATTAAAGGTTTAATTTAATCAATTTTAGAAAAAGGCTGTAACGTACCAAAATGTTTAAAAGTCAAGGGGTCTGAATACTATCCAAATGCACTGTAGGTAGCACACAGGAAGACATTTTTCTCTGTTGAGATCATTTCCTTTTGAATTGCTTCCCAAATATAAAATGTTCCTCTTTTGATTCATTTAAATAG
Source organism: Salvelinus sp. IW2-2015 (assembly GCF_002910315.2). NCBI lineage: Eukaryota > Metazoa > Chordata > Actinopteri > Salmoniformes > Salmonidae > Salvelinus > Salvelinus sp. IW2-2015. Next base: position 6,155 of record NW_019946040.1, read on the forward strand.
GGCTAGTGTCTAGTTTCCTGAATTTCCGCCTGACTGACGTGCCCAAAGTAAACTGCCTGTTACTTAGGCCCAGAAGCCAGGAAATGCATATAATTGGTAGCATTGGAGAGAAAACACTTTGATGTTTCTAAAACTGTTAAAATAATGTCTGAGACCATATCCGAATTGAAATGGCAGGGAAAAATCTGAAGAAAAACCAAACAGAATTTA
>NW_019946040.1:12009-16533 GCF_002910315.2 Salvelinus sp. IW2-2015
TGTTGAACACTTTTTTGTGTTTTCATATGTGTTATTTCATAGTTTTGATTAAAGGTTTAATTTAATCAATTTTAGAAAAAGGCTGTAACGTACCAAAATGTTTAAAAGTCAAGGGGTCTGAATACTTTCCGAAGGCACTGTAGGTAGCACACAGGAAGACATTTTTCTCGGTTGAGATCATTTCCTTTTGAATTGCTTCCCAAATGTAAAATGTTCCTCTTTTGATTCATTTAAATAGGGCTAGTGTCTAGTTTCCTGAATTTCCGCCTGACTGACGTGCCCAAAGTAAACTGCCTGTTACTTAGGCCCAGAAGCCAGGATATGCATATATAATTGGTAGCATTGGATAGAAAACACTTTGATGTTTCTAAAACTGTTAAAATAATGTCTGAGACTATAACAGAATTGAAATGGCAGGGAAAAATCTGAAGAAAAACCAAACAGATTTTTTTTTTTTGAGGTCCCAGGCTCTTATTTATCGAACAAAACGACCATTGATGTTGTAGCTGGGACTGTTGGGATTGCAAACAGAGGAATATTTTCAAAAGTAAGTGATTTATTTAATCGCTTTTTGTGATTTTGTAATGCCTGTGCTGGTTGAAAAATATTTTGATGTGGGGCGCTGTCCTCAGACAATCGCATGGTATGCTTTTGCTGTAAAGACTATTGTAGTAGTTAGATTAACAAGAAGTTACGCTTTTAAATTATATAAAATACTTGTATGTTCACAAACGTTTAATATTACGATTATTTATTTGAATTGCCCTTAAATTTCAATGGATGTTGTCGACTGGTGTCGCTAGTGGGACGGCGAGCCTTAGAGTGAGATAGGTCTGCTCTATATCAAATTAGCATACACCCTGAGTCTCTTCCCTGTTTCACACCTGGTAGTTTGGAGGATGGGACTACCTGCTCTCTTTAACCTAGAGAGCAAACCATCTCCTTTCTACCATCTTTCTGTCTTTCTCTCTCTCTCTCTCTCGTCAAATATATTTCCTGAAACTCTCTTGCTCTCTCTCATTCTTTTTCTCTATATCAATCTCTCTCTTTCGCTCTCTCTTGAAATGTATTTCCTGATGTTCTCTCTCATGTGAAATGTTTTTCATGATATTCTCTTACATTATTATATCCTTTGTTCTCTAATCCAGATTACTAGGACCAGACCCTGTTCTGTGGACCAGCTGAACCCTACAGCCCAACACATTGTTCCAGACCCTGTTCTGTAGACCATCTGAACACTACAGTCCAGAATGTTCCAGACCCTGTTCTGTAGACCATCTGAACACTACAGTCCAGAATGTTCCAGACCCTGTTCTCTAGACTAGCAGAACACTACAGTCCAGAATGTTCCAGACCCTGTTCTGTAGACCATCTGAACACTACAGTCCAGAATGTTCCAGACATTCTCACATTTACATGATTTAAGGTGATGGATAATCATTGTTTTAAGTATATATATATATATATATATATATATATATATATATTATTTTTTACAGTGAGCTCCAAAAGTATTGGGACAGTGACAAATATCATACCCCCAAGACAGTCTAACCTCTCACCATTACAATAACAGGGTAGGTTAGCATTTTATATCATACCCCCAAGACATGCTAATCTTTCACCCTTACAATAACAGGGAGGGGTTAGCATTTTATATCATACCCCCAAGACATGCAAACCATTCACCATTACAGTAACAACGGTGGTTAGCATTTTTGTTGGTATGATATTTATGCCTCCAATTGGTACAGTCAGTTGATATAGTCTTTGCGTTCTGTGAAAATGGGACCAAAGACTTCTTATTTTATTACTTTCATAGACATACAAGTGAATTTGTCCCAATAGTTTTGGTCCCCTAAAATGGGGGGACTATGTAAATGGTTAACCCGATACGGATGAAAATACTGACAGTCTGCACTTTAACCTCATAAATAATGGCTCAGTACTCCAAAGTGCTGGAGTACAGAGCCAGAAGAACACAGTCTCACTGTCCAGATACTGTTGTAGCTCACAGGAAATAAAACATAGAGCTACATAGAGCTCACTGGATATAAAACATAGAGCTACATAGAGCTCACTGGAAATACAACATAGAGCGACATAGAGCTCACTGGATATAAAACATAGAGCTACATAGAGCTCTCTGGAAATACAACATAGAGCGACATAGAGCTCACTGGATATAAAACATAGAGCTACATAGAGCTCACTGGAAATACAACATAGAGTTACGTAGAGTTCACTGGAAATAAAACATAGAGCTACATAGAGCTCTCTGGATATTAAACATAGAGCTACATAGAGCTCACTGGATAATTGTGACATGTGTTCAACATTTGTATATTTTAACATGTTATTTGATTATTATTATATTGTGCTGTTGTTTTATTACTGGTTGATGTCATTTCATTTTAAAGGTCAACTCTTAGTTGTTCTCAAATCAAGTTTTAATTGTTTTAATTAGCTGTTCTACTTGGTGGTCAAGTCTTCATTCAGATATTTTATATAATATAAAATTACGGATACAGGATTTTGGGGGATTTATATAAATACTTGTATTTGACTATTATACCATACTATTATTGTTTTCACATCGACTTAGTGTATTACTCATGAATGATGTTTTTTTTATTTTAAAGGTTAAACTTTTAGTTATTCTTGTTTTGGTATTTNTATTATTGTTTTCACATCGACTTAGTGTATTACTCATGAATGATGTTTTTTTTATTTTAAAGGTTAAACTTTTAGTTATTCTTGTTTTGGTATTTGGTATTTTATTAGGATCCTTATTAGCTGTTCCAAAAGTAGTAGCTACTCTTTCTTTGTGAAACAACATGGCATTAATAGACAAGAACAGCTCAAGGACAGATCTGTATCAATTTAAAAAATGGCACACGTAGCCTACATATCAATACATACACACAAACTATCTAGGTCAAATAGAGGAGAGGAGTTGTGCCGTGAGGTGTTGCTTTATCTGTTTGTTGAACCAGGTTTGTTGTTCATTTGGGCATTATGAGATGGAAGGCAGTTCCATGCAATAACGGCTCTATATAATATTGTACGCTTTCTTGAATTTGTTTTGGATTTGGGGACTGTGAAAAGACCCCTGGTGGCATGTCTGGTGGGGTAAGTGTGTGTGCCAGAGCTGTGTGTAAGTTCACTATGCAAATAATTAGGAATTTTTTTTAACTAATGTTTGTTCATCTATGCATAGTCGATTTACCCCAACCAACATGTACAAAATAACTAGACTAACCTCTACCCCGCTCATTGACCCGGTACCGGTACCCCCTTATATAGCCTCGTTATTGTTATTTTTATTAGGTTACTTTTTATTCTTATTTTACTATTTTTTTATTTAGTTTATTTAGTAAATATTTTCTTAACTCTATCTTGAACTGATATTTGATATTAAATAAGGAGATGGATACAGGATTTTATAATGACATGTTTTATATTATACTCTTGTAATGTAATATTATCATATCACACTGTTGTTTTCATATTTACTTACTATACTTGTTGATGTTAATGAATGTTAAAGGTGAACTTTTAGTTGTTCTCAACATTCAGTTGGTTTATTTATTTTCTATTTTAACTTGCTGTTACTGTTTCCAGAGTCCATTTCACTCATTCATTATTTTATCTAGACCGTTAATTGCATTCCATTATAGAAATATTTGAAGCTATTATGAGTTGTTTTAAATATATTGTACCATCAAGTCTTTTTTCTATGATACTAGTGTGTAACATTTAAATGACTGTATCTGTTCTGGTGTTGGTGGTGGAGTCTTCATTTAAAGGGACAATCTGTGATGTGTTTTAGATTATTTTTTTATTTTTTTTAAGTTGTGAAATGTACCCATTAATTCTTGAAGTATATAACTTATAAATGCCTCATGAGCTTAATTCAACTGTCATTTCCCATCAGAACCAAAAATGTAAACTTGTTTTACTCCATTGTTTTTAAACAATGTAATTGTAAACAAACACTGTTTATCTTCAAAAACATAGTTAAACTATAATGTTGATATCATGGATGGTCATTCTGTATAATCTCAGAAACATAGTTTAAACTATAATGTTGATATCATGGATGGTCATTCTGTATAATCTCAGAAACATAGTTTAAACTATAATGTTGATATCATGGATGGTCATNATAGTTTAAACTATAATGTTGATATCATGGATGGTCATTCTGTATAATCTCAGAAACATAGTTTAAACTATAATGTTGATATCATGGATGGTCATCCTGTATAGTCTGAGAAACATAGTTTAAACTATAATGTTAATATCATGGATGGTCATCCTGTATAGTCTGAGAAACATAGTTTAAACTATAATGTTGATATCATGGATGGTCATCCTGTATAGTCTCACACACATAGTTTAAACTATAATGTTGATATCATGGATGGTCATCCTGTTTAGTCTCAGAAACATAGTTTAAACTATAACGTTGATATCATGGATGGTCATCCTGTTTAGTCTCAGAAACATAGTTTAAACTAT
>NW_019946040.1:16558-19184 GCF_002910315.2 Salvelinus sp. IW2-2015
CACAGCAGATCTCTACAATGCTCCTTGTTTCACTGCCCCAACACCACAACCCCACCCCCAACAGAGCAGACCTGGTTCCAATACAACATTTTGGAATCTTTCAAAACTTTGAGCATTTGCTTCGGGACTGCCCTGGATTGCCAAGATTGGGTGGTTTTTTTTGTTGCACTTTTGGGAACTAATCTTATGGTTTAAATTGTGCCCGGCAAGCTTAATCAAGCCCAGATAATTTATGTTCACTTCAAATAGTATTTGAACCCAGGGCTGGCCCCAAACCCCCATACAGTGTTTCTTGAGTAATAATGAGCCAATCCATGTTTGTACCCAGGCTAAACAGCCGTTTCAGTTAACTACACTTAGTTTTTCTGCTGACTCTAAGTTGCATTAGTTCCATCATGTTCCTTTAGGTGTGCTGCTAGACAAATAGCAAATACAGCCCTTTCTTTAAAACGGACAAAAGATGTTTTTTTTTAAACAGGACGGCTCATTGGCTGCTGCTGCGCGCTGGGTAGGCACTGAGTGAATTGAATGGAATAGGGAGGGTAAATGTGTACGGGTGCTGTGGCAGCCTGGTCTGTCCGTGCACAATATATACTATGCTGCTGTGTGGTTACCACAGACTGGGCTGTACGGTTAACCACAGACTGGGGCTGTACCTGCTGTACGGTTCCACAGACTGGGGCTGTACCCTGCTGTACGGTTACCACAGACTGGGGCTGTACCTGCTGTACGGTTACACAGACTGGGGCTGTAACCTGCTGTAATGGTTACCACAGACTGGGCTGTACCTGCTGTATGGTTACCACAGACTGGGCTGTAATGGTTACCACAGACTGGGGCTGTACCTGCTGTACGGTTACCAAGACTGGGGCTGTACCTGCTGTATGGTTACCACATAACGGGGCTGTACCTGCTGTATGGTTACCACAAGACGGGGGCTGTATGTACCACAGACTGGGGCTGTACCTGCTGTATGGTTACCACAGACGGGGGCTGTATGGTTACCACAGACTGGGGCTGTACCTGCCTGTATGGTTACCACAGACTGGGGCTTTAGGAAGGACAGTAATAAAGGATTCTTTCCGAATGTTAATACATAAACCTACACAGACATTATTGTACCACCTGTACTGTATATTAGATTGTTACATACTGTGAACCTTGACGCCTTTTTGTGAACGATTTATACACAGGAGCACTATTTCCCCCTATAGACATGCCTTCTGAACATGCATTCACCTCTCACCCCTACAATCAACTGATCCTACCAAACACTCTCTCACGGCCTTTTTGTTTAATTAGAAAGGTTGACATGAACGAGCAGTGGATTTATGTTTTTCTGTACGTGACAACAATGTTCTGCTGTATATTATTATTACCACAGGTCAGCTGATCAGCGATGATATCTCTGAGATCATCGCCGAGTTCAACAACAACTACTACACTCCTTACAGTACAGCTGACCACCAAAGTCTGCCAGCGCTCAATACGACGATAGCTATATTAGGTAAATACTATTTGAGTCCCAAATGGCACTGGTCAAAAGTAGGGCACTAATAGTGGAATAGGTGCCCTACGGGCTCTGGTCTAAAGTAGTGACTATATAGGGAATAGGGTGCCATAGGGCTCTGGTCTAAAGTAGGGCACTATATAGGGAATAGGGTGCCCTACGGGCTCTGGTCTAAAGTAGTGGACTATATAGGGAAAGGGTGCCATAGGCTCTGGTCTAAAGTAGTGCACTATGTAGGAATAGGGTGCCATTTGGGATACAGGCTCATTGTCTGGTTAAATATGTTTTGTTCACTTTGATTTGCCTGTTCTGAAGTGGTGTTTTTTTTAAAGGGGCAATCTGTTGAAACAATCATGTGTCCTCCCTGCCACTTTTAGGTAAAATGCTGAGGGTGGAAAGTAACCACTCTCAATGTTAGACAGATCTATGGATGCCTGGGACTGACCATCCACGATATCAACATTACGTTGATATCATGGATGGTCATCCTGTTTAGTCTCAGAAACATAGTTTAAACTATGATGTTGATATCATGGATGGTCATCCTGTTTAGTCTCAGAAACATAGTTTAAACTATAATGTTGATATCATGGATGGTCATCCTGTATAGTCTCAGAAACGTAGTTTAAACTATGATGTTGATATCATAGATGGTCTGTCCTTTTAAATGTTGTTATGTCTGTTAACTTGAGAGTGGTTACATTTCTCTATCTCCATCCTAAAGATTTTCCCAAAACAGTGGTGGTGTTTACACTTTGTTATTGGTTGAACTGCAGATTGCCCCTTTAACTATTTGACAATGGTACATTCATCCTTCACAGAGTAAAAAAAATCAATAAAGTTATGAAAACGGCTCTAGTTTGTTTAGTTTTTTGTTTAATACTTATTTCAAGAAACAGAAGAAAGAATAGAAAGGATTTTGCTAAGGATGTTAGACCTGACCTCAGATCATCAGTTATTCAGTAGGAACACTGTCTACTGTTATATACAGGATGTTAGACCTGACCTCAGATCATCAGTAAGTCAATAGGAACACTGTCTACTGTTGTATACATGATGTTATACCTGACCTCAGATCATCAGTAAGTCAATAGGAACACTGTCTACTGTTGTATA
>NW_019946040.1:19325-35818 GCF_002910315.2 Salvelinus sp. IW2-2015
TGTTGTATACATGATGTTATACCTGACCTCAGATCATCAGTAAGTCAATAGGAACACTGTCTACTGTTGTATACATGATGTTAGACCTGACCTCAAATCATCAGTTAGTCAGTAAGAACACTGTCTACTGTTGTTGTTGGACCTGGCTTCAGATCCTAGAAAAAGAATAACTCAGATCCATGTTTTACAATCAGTCCACTCTGATGGTAAATAAACTTTATTCAAATATAAATCAATTAAACTTCTTGCAACTATAGGGGGTGCTGTTCCGCATTAGCATATTTGGGTCTCCAAATTAAACTGCCTCGTGCTAAATTCTTGATCGTACAATATGCATATTATTGTTATTATTGGATAGAAAACACCTTCTAGTTTCATATACAAGTTGGAATTTTGTCTTGAGTGGTAGAACAATTTCTACAGCACTTTTATGACAGGGTTCATTCAGAAATTTTTACCCCTGATCTGGGGTCTGTTTAAGGCGACAGTGAATGCTATGAAGAAAACGACCACGCTACGTCTTCCTCTGGTGTCTGTACGTCATCACGTTTTGAATGAAATCTATTGCACAATCCCAGCCATTATAAAAACCACAAAATGTTTAGACCGCCCTTTCCGTCGTGCGCCTGAAGCGTGAAGCCATCGGACTTGCTCGTTCAAATCGTTGTCTAACCAGCAATATTTCTCGGTATGTTTTCAGTCGTTTAGTTGTTAAAAACTCATAATGTAGTTAATTTGAACGTTTTATAGCAATTTATATCCGTTTAGTGCGATTTTGAGGAATTTCTTTGTTGTGCACTCTGAAAGTTTGGACACGTTTGGGGTCCCGTTCGATCGTATGATTTCGAAGACAGAGGACATCTATCGACCAAAAGACGTTTATAACATAGAAAAGGTAAATTGCCAAGAATTGATGAAAGAACAGCTCAAAGTAAGCAATTATTATATGATAAATCGTGTTTCTGTCGAAATATTTTAAAAGCGATTTCGCCATTTTGTTTGGTAAGCTTCACTTGGCCAACCCTGTATTGAAAAGTAAGGATAATTTAAAATGTAAATCACGCGTGCATAAGAACTAATTGTCTTCGATTGCTGTCAACCCTGTATTTTTTAGTCAAGTATATGATTAGCTTTCAATTAAACTAGATCACTCTTATAATGACGTCAACATATTGAGGCTTGATTCCTAGTATTTTTATTGTGTAACCACGGTTTGTATGGCTAAATATGCACCTTTTCGAACAACTGTATATGTATATTGTTAAATGATGTTACAGGAGTGTCATCGGAAGAATTCTGAGAAGGTTAGTGAAAAATTATATATTTTGGCGGTGATTACTTTAAGCGCTCTTTGGCTGGAATCCATGCATCTCGGTAACGTTGCACAGTGGTATGCTAACTATCGATTATTGTTGTTTCGCTGAAAAACGCTTAGAAAATCTGAAATATGGTCTGAAATACCAAGAACTGGGTCTTTCCATTGCTATGCTTTGTCTATTTTATGAAATGTTTTATGATGATAAATTGGTCATACACGTTGCTCTATCTAGTCTAATTCTAGTCGATTTGTGATGTCGGGCAATTGTAAACGTGATTTCTACCTGGCACTCTAACAAACTATCCTATACCATGATATGTTTTCAGACTGTCATCTGAAGAGGTTTTTCTTGGTTAGTGGATATCAATATCTTAGTTGAGCGAATTGGTGATAGCACCTGAAGGAGTAAGAAACTGATGGAGTTAGAATAGTGTGTATTTTGCTAACGTGTTAGCTATAGATTTACTATATTTGTTCTTCCCTGTAAACTTTTAAAAATTGAAATGGTGGCTTATTCACAGATCTGTATCTTTCATTCGGTGTCTTGGATCTGTGATTTAAGATATTTAGATGCTAAAAATCTTACTTTGTGAAGCTATGCTAGCTATGCTATCAGCATGTTGGGGATGGGGTGCTCCGGACCCGGGAGCTCGGGTAGTGAGTAGTCCTCGTTATTCGAGGTTAATCCAATCTAATTCAACAATTAAATTAATTCATCAAAACAACTAATCAACTAATCAATACAATCAATCAAATCAACAAATTAAGCAGGCAATCAATCTAATACAAAATTAAGCAATCACATAACCAATTAACAACCAATCAATCAATCAATCGTCAATCAATGAACCAGGTATTTTTCACTTTATAAAAAACACTTATGTTAACAGGAAACATTAGGAGATATGTGATCCAATACTAATTAGGATGACACACTACAATTGTTATTCATCACCAATAATAAAAAGTAATATGCAATAAATCATTTGAATCGTGCCAGCAGGCTTTGGTTTTCCATAGTAAGTTTGAGTTTGACTTTAGCCAATAGCACGTTAGCACGTTGGGCGCACGATTGGTGTACCTCGTTAGTCATCACGTGTACACCTGTGCTTTCTTGTCCATCTCATAGTGGGAAGTGTTTCAGCTTGCGGCCAGGTTCTATTTAAGTGTCTGGCCCAGGTTCTATTTAAGAGTGTCTGGCCCAGGTTCTATTTAAGAGGTGTCTGGCCCAGGTTCTATTTAAAGTGTCTCGCCCAGTTCTATTTAAGAGTGTCTGGCCCAGGTTCTATTTTGAAGAGCGTGGCCCAGTTCTATTTAAGAGTGTCTGGCCCAGGTTCTATTTAAGAGCTGTCTGCCCAGTTCTATTAAGAGTGCTGGCCCAGTCTATTTAAGAGTGGCTGCCCAGTTCTATTTAAGATGGCTGCCCAGCTATTTAAGAGTGGGTGGCCCAGGTTCTATTTAAGGATGTCTGGCCCAGGTTCTATTTAAGAGTGGCTGGCCCAGGTTCTATTTAAGACTGTCTGGCCCAGGTTCTATTTAAGAGTGGCTGGCCCAGTGCTCTTTAGTTGGTTCTCTCTAATTTCTAGAAAAACAACCTTTATCTGATCTTCACAGGTTTTCGTTTGCTCCACTTTTAGGTTTGCTTCCTGTCTTTAAGTTTGGGGTGGGTTGGTATTACGTTTGCCTCCTCTTGGTCAAAATTAGTTGGCGTTCATGGGGGTTGTCTTTTAGGTTCCAGTTGTTGTTGCTAGGTAACTTTCAGTGGACACCGCCATGAGTGTCTTTCAGAACCCGTCCTAAACACCCACCTGTTCCGTTTGATGGTTTGTCAGTGACTTTGTTAGTTCTCCCTTCTGTTTGAGTGACATTATTTTTTTTTCTAGCTGAGGAACGTAACAATCGATTAGTTGGATATAGACTTTCAACCACTACGAAGAATCACATTTGGCATATCCTCCAAATAAGTATCACACAATTACATTTTTGATAAATCAAATAACTAATACATGAACTGTTTAAAAACATTAATCATTAATAAGTTAATCATTAAAATGAAATAACATAAGTGTTTGTTGAACTCCAAATTAACTCTTACAAACAACCTAAAAGTTCAACTTAAATATTAAGTAACATCTATGACAAATATTCTTTATAAAATGTAATTGTAACTATGGAAACAGTAACAGTGTAAATGTATCTCAGTTGCTAGCATAGCCGCAGGAAGTAGAGGTACAGGGCCGTTCACACTACCCTCTGTAGTGCTTTGTGGTCGGAGGCCGAGCAGTTACCATACCAGTCAGTGATGCAACCAGTCATGATGCTCTCGATGGTTAAACTGTAGAACCTTTTGWGGATCTGAGGACCCATGCCAAATCTTTTCAGTCCCCTGAGGGTGAATAGGTTATTTCGTGCTTCACGACTGTCTTGGTGTGCTTGGAGTTTGCTGGTGACACCAAGCTCTCAATCTGCTCCACTGCAGCCCGTCAATGAGAATGGGGGCTCCTTCCTGTTTGTCCTGCACTCTACAATAATCTATTTTGTCTTGATCATGTTGACGGAGAGGTTGTTGTCCTGGCACCACACGGCCAGGTCTCTGACCTCTTCCATATAGGCTGTCTCGTTGTTGTCGGTGATCAAATTTAATGAGGGTGTTGGAGTCGTGCCTGGCCGTGCAGTCATGAGTGAACAGGAAGTACAGGAGGGGGCTGAGCACGCACCCCTTAGGGGCCTCTGTGTTGAGGTTCAGCGTGGCGGATGTGTTGTTACCTACCCTTACCACCTGGGGGCGGCACGTCAGGAAGTCCAGGATCCAGTTGCAGCGGGAGGTGTTTAGTCCCAGGGTCCTTAGCTTATTGATGAGCTTTGAGGGCACTATGGTCTTGAATGCTGAGCTGTACTCAATGAATAGCATTCTCACTTCAGTGTTCGTTTTTTCCAGGTGCGACAGTTCAGTGTCGAGTACAATAGAGACTGCATCATTTGTGGATCTGTTGGGGCGGTATGCAAATTGGAGTGGGTCTAGGGTTTCTGGGATGATGGTGTTGATGTGAGCCATGACCAGCCTTTCGAAGAACTTCATGGCTACAGACATGAGTGCTACGGGTCGGTTACCTTAGTGTTCTTGGTGACAGGCACTATGGTGGTCTGCTTAAAACATGTTGGCATTACAGACTCGGAGAGGGAGAGGTTGAAAATGTCAGTGAAGACACATACTAGTTGGTCAGCGCATGCTCGCAGTACACGTCCTGGTAATCCGTCTGGCCCTGCGGCCTTGTGAATGTTGATCTATCTAAAAGTCTTACTCAGATCGGCTGCAGAGAGCGTAATCACACAGTCTTCCGGTACAGCTGGTGCTCTCATGCATGTTTCAGTGTTATTTGCCTCGAAGTGAGTATAGAAGTAGTTTAGCTCGTCTGGTAGGCTCGTGTCACTGGGCAGCTCTCGGCTGTGCTTCCCTTTGTAGTCTGTAATGGTTTGCAAGCCCTGCCACATCTGACGAGCGTCAGAGCCGGTGTAGTACGACTCGATCTTAGTTCTGTATTGACACTTTGCCTGTTTGATGGTTCGTCGGAGGGGATAGCGTGATTTCTTATTAGCTTCCAGGTTAGCGTCCCGCTCCTTGAAAGCGTCAGCTCTAGCCTTTAGCTCAGTGCGGATGTTTTCTGTAATCCATGGCTTCTGGTTGGGGTATGTGCGTACGGTCCCTACGGGGACGACGTCATCAATGTAAAAATTGATGAAGCCAATGACTGATGTGGTGTACTCCTCAATGCTATTGGAGGAATCCAGGAACATATTCCAGTCTGTGCTAGCAACACAGTCCTGTAGCTTAGCATCTGCTTCATCTGACCACTTTTTTGTTGATCTAGTCACTGGTGATTCCTGCTTTAATTTTTGCTTGTAATCAGGAATCAGAAGGATGGAATTATGGTCATATTTGTGAAATGGTGGGCGAGGGAGGGCTTTGTATGTGTCTCTGTGTGTGGAGTGTAGGTGGTCCAGAGGTATTTTCCATCTGGTTGCACATTTAACATGCTGGTAGAAATTTTGTAAAACTGATTTAAGATTCCCTGTATTAAACTCCCCGGCTACTAGGAGCGCCGCCTCCAGGTGAGCGTTTTCTTGTTTGATTATGGCGGAACACAGCTCATTCAATGCTATCTTAGTGCCAGCCTATGACTGCGGTGGTATGTAAACAGCTACAACGAATACAGATGAAAAATCTCTCGGTAGGTAGTGTGGTCTACAGCGTATCATGAGAAACTCTAACTCAGGCAAGCAATAGCTCGAGACTTCCTTAGAGTCTCTACCAGCTGTTGTTTTCAAAAATACATAGACCGCCGCCCCTTACCAGACACCGCTGTTCTATCCTGCCAGTACATTAACCAAGTGTCAAAACACTTACGTACAGCTGTATGTTGATGTTGTCATCGTTCAGCCACGACTCCGTGAAGCATATGAAGTTACAGTTTTTATTACACGTGATAGAGTAGTTACATGTTCATATAATATTTAAAACAACTTGAAAGATAAAATGTTAGTGTTATTATGAGATAATTAGTGTTATTAAGAAACGCAGAATTTGGAAACAATAACAGCATTATATTGCAAATATTAAAAAATTATTAACATTAATGCAGATCTGTGCAGCCAATGGCAATTTCCAGTTCAGGTATAAAGCTGGGAGACGCTTAACGTAGTTACACCTCGACAACCGGGGGTGTCGCTAGCGTAGACCTGATAGAATGAAGCCCTAAGTGTGCATAAATGCTCTCTTGCAACCTTTTGGTTTGGAGTGCATTAATTAAAACATACTCTCACATATAGGAATACTGTTGTGGTACAGTGCTGTTCCAGTTATATATTGTATCTGAGTACATTCACTATTTAACTGTATCTGAGTACGTTCACTATATAACTGTATCTGAGTACATTCACTATACAACTGTATCTGTATACAACTATAAGGCAACATCTTATGTGACTAATCAATCAGTAGAGTTGTAAATGCGATATAAACACATTTATAAACTTGTCTTTTTCATTAGAAACAAGGGAATTTAACCGGAAAAATATATATTTTTATGTCAACTACATCATCACCCACAGCCTTTTATCCTCAACAAGTCAATTAAATAAAAACACATCTCTGGTTAAACACAAGTCATCATGTACTATAGACCTATTACGATAAAACATTGAATGTATGCATGAATGCTAAATAATGCTAATTACCCTATTAAAGGTGAAGTTGTGGACTGTCTGTGTATTTTACTTGATTTATTCATGTTCAGGCTATTTGCTTTGCTTCTAAATCTCAGTGTCTCTTTCGCCAGCGAGGCAACTAGGTTTTTTGAACTGTTGCAGACAGGAAGAGACATCTGCCCTCTCATTGGCTAAAATAGTCGCATCTGATCTCATCTTCTCCCGTCTGCCTTCCATATTTGAGGACATGTTTTTCCATTGTTGGAGCGGTCACTCGACATTGTCAATATAATGCACTGAACAATGCAACATGTAAAGTGTTGTCCAATGTTTCATGAGCTAAAAAAAGATCCCAGAAAGTTCCACTGCACAAAAAGCTTATTTCACTCAATGTTGTGTACGACTGTGTTTACATCGTTGTCGTGGCATTTATCCGTTTGTCAAAGATAATCCATCCACCTGACACGGTGTGGCATTTCAAGAAGCTGATTAAACAGCATGATCATTACACAGGTGCACCTTCTTGCTTGGATAATAAAAGGCCACTCTAAAATGTGCAGGTTGTCACACACACACGATGCTCTTAAGTTTTAAGGGAGCGTTGCAAATTGGCATGTCCACCTGTTGCTAGAGAACTGATGTTAATATATCTTCCATAACCCGCCTCAAATCATTTTAGAGAATCGCAGTATATCAACTGGCATCACAAACCGCAGACCACATGCATGGCGTTGTGTGGCCGCGAGCGGTTTGGCTGATGTCAACTTGTGAAAAGAGCCCCCATGTGCGGTGTGGTTGTGGTATGGGCAGGCATAAGCTATGGTCAACAACAACAGTTGCATTTTATCGATGGCAATTTCAATGCAACAGGATACCGTTAGATATATTTTTTGAAAGAATCTGTGACCACACTGTGCATCTCTATTCCCGGTCATGTTGAAATCCATAGATTAGGCCTCTTATTTATTTATAATTATATGAACTGTTAATACTACGGTAAATATTTGAATTGTGCATGTTTGTTCCAGTTATATGTTTGTTTCAACTATACTAACATGCATTCAAAAGCTAATGTGGACCAACTGCGCTCTCAAAACTTCTCAATTCCAAAATCCCATGAGCATAAAACACATGGAGTTGCGTCCCTATCTACTCGCTGCCTTTAACAGCCTCCGCTCCTTCTGAGTAAAGGTTTCTCCATATAGATGTTTGGAAATCTGCTGAAGGGGATCTTTGTTTCCATTCAGTCACAAGAGCATTAATGATGCGATCGGTTTTATGGGTTACTGATGTTGGGGGCGATTAGGCCTCGGCTACCCAGTTTGCCGTTCCATTTCAATCCCAAAGGAGTCTTTCCCTGGAGTTGAGCGTCGAGCGGTTCTTACAGGCCAGTCAAGTTCTTCCACTACCACATCTCAAAAAAATATTTCTGTATGTGTGCGTCTGCTCTGCCATAGATCCATTTCATGAATCTTTCCAGACGAACAGTTCTTGTGCTGATCTTGTTTCCAAAGGCCAGCTTGGAACTCAGTAAGTGAGTTGCAACCGAGAGAAAGTCGACTATTTTTACCAATTAGCGGCTGAAGCCGTTGTTGCTCCTAGACGTTTCCACTTCACAATAAGAGGAGAGAGGGAGAAGAAGACAGAGAGTGACCCCAATCTTTTAAGAACGCGAGACAAATTTGACAACCTAACAATTACAAGAGCATTTTTGTGAACAGTAAACCTGCGGAAAGGTTTTTCTGTAAGTATTAATAAATGTAAGAGTTCTAAACTTCACACTCTTAATAAGACAATGTCCTGTGAGTAAATAGGAAGCCATTGAAGTTGAGATTAACAATCTAATCGCCCGAGAAAACTCGCGGACAACTAATACCATGATCGAGGTATTTACACCCTACAACCCTTGATATGATAAACTATGTCCACCACCAAATAATACCTAAAAAGTATACGCTTAGCTTTAAATCGCACTTACCCAAAAAGCTTTGTATCTTATTGTGGGCGAAGGATTACAGGAAGCCTGTTTTTATCAAGAATTCTAAAAGCTTACGAGTGTTGAGGATGATGGAGCCTTGTAGACACAGGGTTAGTTAAAACAGTATGACATTAATATAAGATCGAATGTATACTGGCAATACGGCATCCATAAAAAATTGTCACGCTGTAAGGAAGAAAAACTACAGAATTCTCATTAACCGAGGCGGCGGCCTTCGTCTAGGGTTGTTAATCTGAGCCATGCATGCACTCTTCAGTCATTTACATTCACATGAGATTTCGGTCACACTATTCTGGCAAAAAATCCTCAGCCCCTCGGCTGGTTAGTCTCCACAAATTTCAAGTTACAAATTGACCTACTACTTCGAAGATGAACCGTATGACCTGGCATGTCACACCCACGAGGAGACCACTAGCCTACAGACAAGTAGCCTGGACGGCGTGGGGCAGTTAGAGCCAGCCCTGTGTACTCGCAGACCATGGGCCCCTGCGCAGTAAAACCCCAAAAAGCATACTAAAAAATAATGATTTTCCAGAGAGATCCAGATCTCAGGGAATTTAGACAAGTCTCAATTGCGCTACAAAACTATACAGAGTACTGCCACACCACTACAATTACTTAGGTTTAAAAATAGCCTCAACTGGACACCTTAATTTAGCGCAGTTGAATGAACTGAGAGAGAACAGCTACGCAGCGGCATTCTCTACGCCATTTAAAAGCAAATTCAAATTAAATACCCATTTAAAATTTTGCGCAAAAACTAATTGAATATGTTCATTGATAACAATTGCACTTTATGGCAGCGAGGTGGGCTGTGCTTCAACTTGCAAAACAATATTTAATCAAATGCCGGAACAAACACCCATTGAAACCCTGCATGCAGAGTTCTGTAAGATTATCCTACATGCTCCAGAGAAAACTACATAACAATGCCATGCAGGGCCAGGAAATTAGGAAAATATCCAACTTAATAATTAAAAACTCAAACAAAAGGATGCATTCAGTTTTGGAAACATCTAAAATACAAGTGACCCCCTCTCATATCACTACAAGCCCATGCAATTGCCAAGGCTGAGCAAAAGAATAAGAGTCCCCTCATCTGTCACGTTTCCTGACCTGTCTTCTGTTTAGTTTTGTGTGTTAGTTGGTCAGGGACCGTGATTTTTGGGTGCTGGCATTCTATGTTTTGTCTGTTTCTATGCTTGGTTTCAGGGTTTGCCTTGGTTATGGCTCTTAATTAAGAGGCAGCGTGTTTTTGCGTCCTCTGATTAAGCAGTCATATTTAGGTAGGCTGTTCACAGTGTTTGTTTGTGGGTGGTTGTCTCCTGTGATGTCTTCGTGTTGTCGATGTATTTTCACATTCGGGACTGTTTGGCTGTTCGTGTGTTTTGATGTAACGTTCCTGTCCGTGAGTTTACGTTTTAGTATGTGAGTTTATGTTCAGGTTTCGTTCTACGTCGTTTTGTTATTTTGTAAGTTTGTTAAAGTGTTTGTTTTCGTGTCGCCATCATCACCAGTTTTTTTCCTGTTATAAAATAAAAGATGGCTTATTTCCCTGAAGCTGCATTTTGGTCTGATGATCCTTCTCTCCTCTCCTCGTCTGAGGATGAGGAGAGCGACAGCCCTTACATCATCCAGCTGGTCCTGGGGCTGAGTTCACAAACCTGTTCTACTAACACACTGAAGCCTCAGGACCAGAACATCCAATCAATCAGGATAAACCAAATTACAACACAGTCAAAACAAAACTATATTGCTTATTGGGAAACACAAGAACAAACACAAAGCAAAATGCAGTGCTATCTGGCCCTAAATCGACAGTACACCGTGGCTAAATATTTGACCATGGTTACTGATCAAAACCTTAGAAAAACCTTGACAAAGTACAGGCTCAGTGAGCACAGCCTTGCCATTGAGAAGGGTAGACATAGGAAAATCGGCTCCCTGTAGAGGAAAGGCTGTGCAACCACTGCACAATAGCAGAACCTGAGACGGAGCTGCATTTCCTGACAAAATGTCAAAAATATATAACAATTAGAGTGTCATTTCCCCAAATTTGAAAGCCTTATTCAAGGTTTCAAAGACCTCTCTGATGAGAGAAGGTTACCCGTCCTGTTGGGGGAGGACGCAGGGAGCTGTGGGTTGGCAGCGCACTACATTGCTGCCTGCCATAAGTTGAGGGACAGTGTCTGACAGACCAATCAACCTGCACATGTCCTCTACTGTATGTTTATTGTTATTGTTGAATGTATGGTTATTTTGACCCTTGGTTATTGTTGTTACTGTTGACCAGTTGACAATTTTGATTCTCATTTTTATATTGTAAATGTTCAAAATAAGCTTTGGCAATATGTACATTGTTACGTCATGCCAATAAGCAAATTGAATTGAGAGAGAGAGAGAGAGAGAGAGAGACTATGAAAGTATTGTGTTGGTATTTGCATGTGTGCTGAAGGTGTTTCTTCACATTTAGTTTTCTTTGACCAGTAATTTTGTCTCTATGGAAATAAGACTGAACAAAGAATACAATACAATACATGTATAACATCCACCTGTCCAGGAGGTGACAGAACCACTCAGAGAGAAAGAAAGACAGAGGGAGAGCTGACAACAACAAATACAACAGCAAAGACAACATCTACAACAACAGCAAACATCAGGTATGAGGATTTATCTAATATCTGCATGAATGCCTGTTGAAAGAATAAAGACAACACATTTAGTGATTTAGTATTTTTATTTAGGAAAGACTTATTGTTCATGTTTGTAAATATATATTTTTGAACACCAGAAAATACTAGCCAGGATGTGCATTCTGTGCATGAAATAAGTTGTGTGATTTAAAAGGTGAAATGCTCCTTCAAACAGTGGTTATAGACAGCCTATTTACATATTAATATTGGAGCACTTTATGTTTGTGTTTTCAGCCATTACTTTTCAACACTTAATCCATCTGTAGCATGTCACCATGTTGTTGGTAGTAGTTCTAGTTAACATCTGTAGCATGTCACCATGTTGTTGGTAGTAGTTCTAGTTAACATCTGTAAGCATGGTCAACCATGTTGTTGTAGAAGTTCTAGTTAACATCTATAGCATGTCACCGATGTTGTTGGTAGTAGTTTTCTAGTTTAACATCTGTAGCATGTCACCATGTTGTTGGTAGTAGTTCGAGTTAGATCTCGTATGCATGTCACCATGTTGTTGGTAGTAGTTCTAGTTAACATGTTAATGTCAACCATGTTGTTGGTAGTAGTTCTAGTTAACATCTGTAGCATGTCACCATGTTTGTTGGTAGTAGTTCTAGTTAACATCTGTAGCATGTCACCATGTTGTTGGTAGTAGTTTCTAGTTAACATCTGTAGCATGTCACCATGTTGTTGGTAAGTAGTTCTAGTTAACATCTGTAGATGTCACCAATGTTGTTGGTAGTAGTTCTAGTTAACATCTGAGCATGTCACATGTTGTTGGTAGTAGTTCTAGTTAACATCCCTGTTGCATCGTCACCATGTTGTTGGTAGTAGTTCTAGTTAACATCTGTAGCATGTCACCATGTTGTTGGTAGTCAGTTCTAGTTAACATCTGTAGCATGTCACATGTTGTTTGGTAGATAGTTCTAGTTAACATCTGTAGCATGTCCATGTTGTTGGTAGTAGTTCTAGTTAACATCTGTAGCATGTCACCATGTTGTTGGTAGAGTTCTAGTTTAACATCTGTAGCATGTCACCATGTTGTTGGTAGTAGTTTAGTTAACATCTGTAGCATGTCACATGTTGTTGGTAGTAGTTCTAGTTAACATCTGTAGCATGTCACCATGTTGTTGGTAGTAGTTCTAGTTAACATCTGTAGCATGTCACATGTTGTTGGTAGTAGTTTCTAGTTTAACATCTGTCAGCATGTCACATGTTGTTGTAGAGTTCTAGTTAACATCTGTAGCATGTCACCATGTTGGTAGAAGTTCTAGTTAACATCTGTAAGCATGTCACCATGTTGTTGTAGTAGTTCTAGTTAACATCTGTAGCATGTACCATGTTGTTGTAGAAGTTCTAGTTAACATCTGTAGCATGTCACTGTGTTGTTGGTAGTAGTTCTAGTTAACATCTGTAGCATGTCACATGTTGTTGGTAGTTGGTTCTAGTTAACATCTGTAGCATGTCACCATGTTGTTGGTAGTAGTTCTAGTTAACATCTGTAGCATGTCACCTGTTGTTGGTAGTAGTTCTAGTTAACATCTGTAGCATGTCCCATGTTGTTGGTAGTAGTTCTAGTTAACATCTGTAGCATGTCACCATGTTGTTGGTAGTAGTTCTAGTTAACATCTGTAGCATGTCACCATGTTGTTGGTAGTAGTTCTAGTTAACATCTGTAGCATGTCACATGTTGTTGGTAGTAGTTCTAGTTAACATCTGAGCATGTCACCATGTTGTTGGTAGTAGTTCTAGTTAACATCTGTAGCATGTCACCATGTTGTTGGTAGTAGTTCTAGTTAACATCTGTGCATGTCCACATGTTGTTGGTAGTAGTTCTAGTTAACATCTGTAGCATGTCACCATGTTGTTGGTAGTAGTTCTAGTTAACATCTGTAGCATGTCACCGTTGTTGGTAGTAGTTTCTAAGTTAACATCTGTAGCATGTCACATGTTGTTGGTAGTAGTTCTAGTTAACATCTGTAGCATGTCACATGTTGTTGTAGTAGTTTAGTTAACATCTGTAGCATGTCACCATGTTGTTGGTAGTAGTTCTAGTTAACATCTGTAGCATGTCACATGTTGTTGGTAGTAGTTTCTAGTTACATCTGTAGCATGTCACCATGTTGTTGGTAGTAGTTCTGTTAACATCTGTAGCATGTCACCATGTTGTTGGTAGTAGTTCTAGTTAACATCTGTAGCATGTCACCATGTTGTTGGTAGAGTTCTAGTTAACATCTGTAGCATGTCACCATGTTGTTGGTAGTAGTTCTAGTTAACATCTGTAGCACGTACCATGTTGTTGGTAGTAGTTCTAGTTAACATCTGTAGCATGTCACCATGTTGTTGGTAGTAGTTCTAGTTAACATCTGTAGCATGTCACCTGTTGTTGGGTAGTAGTTCTAGTTAACATCTGTAGCATGTCACCATGTTGTTGGTAGTAGTTCTAGTTAACATCTGAGCATGTCACCATGTTGTTGGTAGTAGTTCTAGTTAACATCTGTAGCATGTCACCATGTTGTTGGTAGTAGTTCTAGTTACATCTGTAGCATGTCACCATGTTGTTGGTAGTAGTTCTAGTTAACATCTGTAGCATGTCACCATGTTGTTGGTAGTAGTTCTAGTTAACATCTGTAGCATGTCACCATGTTGTTGTAGTAGTTCTAGTTAACATCTGTAGCATGTCCCATGTTGTTGGTAGTAGTTTCTAGTTAACATCTGTTAGCATGTACCATGTTGTTGGTAGTAGTTCTAGTTAACATCTGTAGCATGTCACCATGTTGTTGGTAGTAGTTCTAGTTAACATCTGTAGCATGTCACCAGTTTGTTGGTAGTAGTTCTAGTTAACATCTGTAGCATGTCACCATGTTGTTGGTATAGTTCTAGTTAACATCTGTAGCATGTCACCAGTGTTGTTGGTAGTAGTTCTAGTTAACATCTGTAGCATGCACCATGTTGTTGGTAGTATTCTAGTTAACATCTGTAGCATGTCACCATGTTGTTGGTAGTAGTTCTAGTTAACATCGTAGCATGTCACCATGTTGTTTGGTAGTAGTGTCTCTAGTTAACCATCTGTAGAGCATGTCACGTGTTGTTGGTTTAGTAGTTCTAGTTAACATCTGTAGCATGTCACCATGTTGTTGGTAGTAGTTCTAGTTAACATCTGTAGCATGTCACCATGTTGTTGGTAGTAGTTCTAGTTAACATCTGTAGCTGTCACCTGTTGTTGGTAGTAGTTCTAGTTAACATCTGTAGCATGTCACATGTTGTTGGTAAAGTAGTTCTATGTACAATCTGTAGCATGTCACCTGGTTGTTGTAGTAGTTCTAGTTAACATCTGTAGCATGTCACCATGTTGTTGGTAGTAGTTCTAGTAACATCTGTAGCATGTCACCATGTTGTTGGTAGTAGTTCAGTTAACATTCTGTGCATGTCACCATGTTGTTGGTACTAGTTTCTAGTTAAATCTGTAAGGCATGGTCACCATGTTGTTGGTAGTTAGTTCTAGTTAACCTCATGTAGCATGTCACCGTGTTGTTGTAGTAGTTTAGTTAACTATCTTGTAGCATGTCACCAATGTGTTGTAGTAGTTCTAAGTTAACATCTGTAGCATGTCACCATGTTGTTGGTAGTAGTTTCTAGTTAACATCATGTCAGCAGATGTCACCATGTTGTTGGTAGTAGTTTTCTAGGTTAACATCTGTAGCATGTCAGCCTATGTTTGTTGGTAGTAGTTCTAGTTAACATCTGTAGCATGTTCAGCATTTGGTGAGTTGTTACGAGAGTCACTGTAAGTCTTAGTTAAATCTGTAGCATGTCACCATGTTGTGGTAAGTAGAAGTTCTAGTTATTTAACATTGTATGCATGTCACTCATGTTTGTTGGTAGTAGTCTCTAGTTAACCATCCTGTAGCATGTCACCATGTGTTGGTAGTAGTTTAGTTAACATCTGTAGCATGTCACCATTGTGGTATGTCTTAGTTAAACGTTGCCATACTGTTTTTAGTAGTTCTAGTTAACATCTGTAGCATGTCACCATGGTTGTTGTAGAGTTTTCCAGTTAACAATTTTGTTTTCCCTCCAATCTCCAGGGATGGACCAACCTCTGTCCTCCTGCCTTGTTTTCTAGGTAAGTGATTTTCTGAATTATGTGTTTTCATGTGCGGTTCTGTGGTATTTTATTTGGTAGCTCTCATAATGTTGTTTGTTCTCCACAGGGCTGTCCATCCTCTCATAATGTTGTTCTTCTCCACAGTGCGTCCTCCTCCCTCATAATGTTGGTTTGTTCTCCACAGGGCTGTCCATCCTCACCTCATAATGCTTGGTTTTGTTGCTCCACAGGCTGTCCATCCTCCTCTCATAATGTTGATGTTGTTCTCCACAGGGCTGTCCGTCCTCCCCTCATAATGTTGGTTTGTTCTCCACAGGGATGTCCATCCTCCCCTCATCCTTCCCTCATCAGTTCCACTTTGTGAACTTGATAAAGACCTGGACTGAAGCTCAGAGTATCTGCAGACAGAACTACACTGACCTGGCCACCATAGATGAGGACATGGCAGATTTGATGAAGCTCAGAAAAACAGGATCAGCCTGGATAGGGCTTTATAACAACGTCTGGAGGTGGTCTCTGGGAGACAGAGAGTTAGAGGGGAACGGGTTTTGGGATGATCATCAACCAAATAATGATGCCGAAACGTTCTGTGTGTATATGATGCAAAATTCTTCTTGGCAAAATTACGACTGTAGGATAAGATTTCATTTTGTCTGCTATGATGGTGAGTTCCCCTGACCATTTCCTCATCAATCAACGATGTTGTCATATACCAAATCATTTTATTCAGATAAGATATTCATATTTTATTTATTTAAAAACAAATCTATTTACAAACATTCATCTGTATTTGTATTTTGTTATATCTTATATTATTTTCAAATAGACAAAAATGCGACCAATAAGTACATTCTCATCAAGGACTATAAGTCTTGGAGTGAAGCTCACAGCTATTGTCAGCAATACTACACAGACCTGGCCAGTGTGAGGAACACAACAGAGAGGGACGCCATCAAGACTATCTTACCAACCGTCACTGGTATCTACAGAGTGTGGATTGGCCTGAATAAATCTCTTGGMGTCTGGAGGTGGTCCGACCAGAGTGGATTCTCTTTCAAGAGCTGGGAAACATTCAAGGMAAACATGGCAGATGGGAGTTATCAGGACGGAGAGTTCTGTGGTGTAGTTACTTTCCCTTCTAGAAAGTGGAAATATCAGGATTGTACCACCAACTCT
>NW_019946041.1:0-3576 GCF_002910315.2 Salvelinus sp. IW2-2015
TTTCCCTCCAGAAGCCATGAGAAAGTTGTCCGGCTGCGGGGACTGTGCGGGGGGATTTATACTAACGTTACTATCTGTACTTACTGGTGGCACAGACGCTGTTTCTTCCTTTCCTACACTGAAATTACCCTTGCCTAACGATTGCGTCTGAAGCTGGGCTTGTAGCACAGCTATTCTCGCCGTAAGGCGATCGTTCTCCTGTATATTATGAGTACAGCGACTGCAATTAGAAGACATCATGTTAATGTTACTACTTAGCTTCGGCTGTTGAAGGTGTTGACGAACCATGTCCAGATAAAGCGTCCGGAGTGAAAAAGTTGAATGAGGGAAAAACTAAAAATATAAACGGTAAATAAAAACAAATACAAAACAAAAAACGTAAAGTTGGCAGCTAGTAAAGTAAAGTTGGCAGCAAAACGCACAGCAACAAAACGCATGTATGACCTTCTGCCTACCCCTGGACACAGCTACCTGCCTCCTCCTGTGGTATTTTGCAATAAACACCTTCTGCGCCCTGCGCTTGAAACCAGCTCACTGTCTCCCCTCGTGTTAATTACAATATTTTAGATTCTTCAACGTAGCCACCCTTTGCCTTGGTGACAGCTTTGCTCACTCTTGGCGTTCTCACAACCAACTTCATGAGGAATGCTTTTCCAACAGTCTTGAARGAGTTCCCACATATGCTGAGCACTTGTTGGCTGCTTTTATATCATTCTCCGGTCCAACTCATCCAAAACCATCTCAATTGGGTTGAGGTCGGGTGATTGTGGAGGCCAGGTCTTCTTATGCAGCACTCCATCACTCTCCTTGGTCAAATAGCCCTTACACARCCTGGAGGTGTGTTTTGGGTCATAGTCCTRTTGAAAAACAAATKATAGTCCCACAAACCAGATCGGATGGCATATCGCTGCAGAATGCTGTGGTAGCCATGCTGGTAAAGTGTGCCTTGAATTCTAAATAAATTGATGACAGTGTATTTGTATTTATTAAGAATCCCCATTAGTTCCTGCCAAGGCAGCAGCTACTCTTCCTGGGGTCCCACATGACATATAAAACAAAAGATAAAACAGTGAACTATGTTTGTACTGAATGAGCTAAAGATAAAACAGTACATCATATAACATCTCTACACCCCAACATATCCACAACACAAAATGTTCAATACCACCATACAGCAATATCACAATGTGTGGGTATGCATGTGTCTGTACCATTATGTGTGTCTTTTCACAGTCACCGTTGTTCCATAAGTAAGCATTTCACTGTACCTGTTGTATTCGGCGCACGTGACAWATAAACTTTGATTTGATTTGAGGTGTATTTGTACCTGCTTTTTAAATCTGATTATACTGCTTGCATCAGTTACCTGATGTGGAATAGAGTTCCATGTAGTCATGGCTCTAAAGGTTAACCATAACGATACGTTCTCTTTCTCAATTCAAAGCAAACTAGTTAGCTAGCTACTATACCATGAACTGGAAAAGCAGGTTCCCCTGTATTGCGGTGATTAGCATAGCAGCCAGTGATAGGTATAGTTGGCTAGCTAACAAACACGCGCTGGACATATTATGTGAAAGCCACCATCATAATTGAAAAATTGTCAGTTCATTGGGACAATAAATGAGGGGATGCCGACAAACACACGTAAGCTAGAGTTCGCTTAGCGTTACCCCCTTATTGGGGCTAGACAGTTATCAGATAGGCTTTCCCTGCCCAGCTAGTCTAGTTAGCCAAAGCTAACCAGTGACAGACACACCCCAGTGTTCCGGGTAAGCGATGTCTCTTGCAGAGGCGCGTGCCACTTTATTCAGTTAAATCAGAATATTACTGTACGTGTCAAATCTATAGTCCCTGTTCTGTCAATTCCACCAGCCGCACATTTTCCATCCATCATTCATTGTCGACCAAATAATACTGGCCAGACATTAAGATACGGCTACTGTTAGCTATTCGGAAGCTAGCAAGCTAGTCTGGAACAATGATTTCTCACCCATTGGATGCGCCGTCAAATTTCAACGTCAGCGTCTCTTCTATAATCCGGTTGTTGATTTCTGCAGAATCATTGCAGCGGACTGGAAAATACGTTTAAATCGAAATATAAAACTTGTTTTAGTCCTTAGGCTTCTTTGTGTCAAATTCTGCAAATGTTTCTTCCCTGACAGACCGCTGTCGGCTCTTCCGCTTATTTCATTCCGGACCCCAAGCAAGGTTGCTCACAGCACTGCCTGTAAGATTGTGGCTGATATTGGTCTAGATATAAATGTGCACACTAATAGCTTCAATTTTTATTATAAACTGGGTGGTTCGAGCCCTGAATGCTGTTTGGCTGAAAGCCGTGGTATATCAGACCGTATACAACGATTATAACAAAACATTTATTTTAATGCTCTAATGACATTGGTATCCAGTTTATAATAGCAATAAGGCACCTCGGGTGTTTGTGGTATATGGCCAATATACCACAGCTAAGGGCTGTATCCAGAAACTCCACGTTGCATCGTGCATAAGAACATCCATATACCACACCCCCTGGGGCCTTATTGCTTAAATAACTGCTCACCTTCCTTGTGTGTTTTTGTCAGATAACAAAACACATTTAAATCGTTCATGGTTCCTTCGTACTCCTAGTAATAGACAAACCACAAGTTTGTAATGTAGTAGGCTATGTAATGCATATATTAAATATACTGTATATATACAGTATCAGTCAACGTTTGGAAACACCTACTCATTCAAGGTTTTTCTTTATATTTACTATTTTCTACATTGTAGAATAATAGTGAAGACATCAACACTATTAAATAACACATATGGATCATGTAGTAACCAAAAACTGTTAAACAAATCAAAATATATTTTATATTTGATATTCTTCAAAGTAGCCACCCTTTGCCTTGATGACAGCTTTACACACTCTTGGCATTATCTCAACCAGCTTCATGAGGTAGTCAACTGGAATGCATTCATGAATTTGTGTAATTACTGCGTTTGAGCCAATCAGTTGTGTTGTGACAAGGTAGGGGTGGTATACAGAAGATATACCTATTTGGTAAAAGACAAAGTCCATATTATGGCAAGAACAGCTCAAATAAGCAAAGAAAAACGACAGTCCATCATTACTTAAAGACATGAAGGTCAGTCAATGCGCAACATTTCAAGAACTTTGAACATTTCTTCAAGTGCAGTTGCAAAAACATCAAGCGCTATGATGAAACTAGCTCTCATGAGGGCCGCCACAGGAAAGGAAAATCCAGAGTTACCTCTGCTGCAGAGGAAAAGTTCATTAGGTTAACTGCACCTCAGATTGCAGCCCAAATAATGCTTCACAGAGTTCAAGTAACAGACACATCTCAACATCAACTGTTCAGAGGAGACTGCATGAATCAGGCCTTCATGGTCGAATTGCTGCAAGAATCCACTACTAAAGGACACCAATAAGAAGAGACTTGCTTGGGCCAAGAAACATGAGCACACAGCTCGGACACCCATGCATACCCCACAAAGACATGCCACCAGAGGTCTCTTCACAGTCCCAAGTCCAGAACAGGCTATGGGAGGCGCACTGTACTATTAGAG
>NW_019946041.1:6120-13057 GCF_002910315.2 Salvelinus sp. IW2-2015
TGTTCAAATATTATGAAAACTGAATGCCATGATAATATAACAAATTCAGACATGTTTTGTTGAGTAGGCTTAACTATAGACAACGCTCTAATTTGCTGCCAGTATAATACTATTCTGCAGCAGCAGTTACCATGTTGGCATATTCCTGTGTAAAACCATTTTGGTTTTCGTGCAACTTGCAATTGTATTTCAAGAAACCACTCCTGTGGGTTTAGAAGTTGTCTATAACTGCAGTTCCTCTCCCCAGAGAGTTGCACGGACAAACCCAACTTGGGGGATGCTGGGAATGCGGAAGAGGCCAAACAATGCGCGATGGCTAATATAGTGCTAGCAGCCTATCTAGTCTGATTATTCCTCTATTCATTTCCTGAAATTGAACACACTCTAGCTAATACAAGGTTAACCATAACGATACGTTCTCTTTCTCAATTCAAAGCAAACTAGTTAGCTAGCTACTATACCATGAACTGGAAAAGCAGGTTCCCCTGTATTGCGGTGATTAGCATAGCAGCCAGTGATAGGTATAGTTGGCTAGCTAACAAACACGGCTGGACATATTAGTGAAAGCCACCATCATAATTGAAAAATTGTCAGTTCATTGGGACAATAAATGAGGGGATGCCGACAAACACACGTAACTAGAGTTCGCTTAGCGGTACCCCCTTATTGGGGCTAGACAGTTATCAGATAGGCTTTCCCTGCCCAGCTAGTCTAGTAGCCAAAGCTAACCAGTGACAGACACACCCCAGTGTTCGGGTAAGCGATGTCTCTTGCAGAGGCGCGTGCCACTTTATTCAGTTAAATCAGAATATTACTGTACGTGTCAAATCTATAGTCCCTGTTCTGTCAATTCCACCAGCCGCACATTTTCCATCCATCATTCATTGTCGACCAAATAATACTGGCCAGACATTAAGATACGGCTACTGTTAGCTATTCGGAAGCTAGCAAGCTAGTCTGGAACAATGATTTCTCACCCATTGGATGCGCCGTCAAATTTCAACGTCAGCGTCTCTTCTCTAAATCCGGTTGTTATTTCTAGCAGAATCATTGCAGCGGACTGGAAAATACGTTTAAATCAAATATAAAACTTGTTTTAGATCCTTAGGCCTTCTTTGTTGTGTCAAATTCTGCAAATGTTTCTTCCCTGACAGACCGCTGTCGGCTCTTCCGCTTATTTCATTCCGGACCCCAAAGCAAGGTTGCTCACAGCACTGCCTGTAAGATTGTGGCTGATATTTGTCTAGATATAAAATGTGCACACTAATAGCTTCAATTTTATATAAACTGGGTGGTTCGAGCCCTGAATGCTGTTTGGCTGAAAGCCGTGGTATATCAGACCGTAACTATACAACGATTATACAAAAATTTATTTTTAATGCTCTAATGACATTGTATCCAGTTTATAATAGCAATAAGGCACCTCGGGTGTTGGTATATGGCCAATATACCACAGCTAAGGGCTGTATCCAAAACTCCACGTTGCATCGTGCATAAGAACATCCATATACCACACCCCCTCGGGCCTTATTGCTTAAATAACTGCTCACCTTCCTGTGTGTTTTTTGTCAGATAACAAAACACATTTAAATCGTTCATGGCTAATCTCTCTCTGTGGTTGACATATAATCCTCTCTATTTGTAGGACAAAACCAGAGGCAGTGGAGGTGACATTTGCAGGTGAGTTAAGGACTAGTGGTTAATTTTTCCACGCAGTACCATGCAGGTTTAACAATATTATGCTATTTTCAGGAGTGAGTTGTCCAGGTGGGTGCTTGTTTGTAACTGATGGCTTTYCTCTGAACTGTAGATTTCGATGGTGTCCTCTACCACATCTCCAACCCYGATGGGGACAAGACCAAGCTGATGGTCAGCATCTCCCTCAAGTTCTACAAGGAGCTGCAGGAGCACGGAGCTGATGAGGTGACACACACACACCAGCATCTGAACCTCCCTTGCCCTTCATTCAATCTACAGATATGTCCCGTGTAGCTCAGTTGGTAGAGCATGGCGCTTGCAACGCCAGGGTTGTGGGTTCGATTCCCACGGGGGACCAGTATATGTGACCGACCGGCTCRATTTGGTCTTATGTAGCAAAATTTGAAATTGTGTTTTTTACATTGGATCAAGGTAGAGACTCRGCGCTAGAAAATTGTATATCAYACACYASWGWTGAGGAACATTGGGAAAGTAATTMTGCTTTGAAAGTTGATAAACATGTAACCTCACTTTTGAGAAAATGGCCCTTGAATTTTTTGGTACTTACTGGAGAGCTCTTCTTTATCTACACCCATTCAGCATCATTCACACCCTTTTAAGCTTTAGCCCCACCCATCTATTTAATGATTCACATGTGAGGCTATGTACTAAATAACCAAAGATTTAACTTTTGGACTCCCCCTGCATATTTGCAATCAAATGCCCAAAGTTTTTCCTTAGCTATCATACTCTAATTCCACTGATTTCACAACTCAGTTCTCCAGAAAGAGGAGAGCAACACTTATGCAGTTCTACTACCTGATAGCTTTCTTTTCTTTTTTTATCAGCATTAAAAAGGATTACCTACACATACTGACAAGCTCATATTATAGACAGAAGCGTACTACATGGCAGACCAATCYGAACTCGTCTCGCAGCATGTCCAGCCCACTCATTTTCTCAGCCAATCATTGCTAGCAGGAAGGATGCTGTATCTTTCCATGACTAAATCAACTAGGCTCGTAATTTAACAACTTTATTTGTTTTTACATATGACATACAAGTTTGTTATTTTTCTTGCAAAAAAATACATTTTGATTTATAAAAAATAAATTAAAAAAGGTTTACGTTCAAATGGCGGTCCTGTGAAGTAGTGACGTGCGACATACAGCTAGTTTCCTGAAACGAGTCATATATATATATATATATATATATATATATATATATTATAAAAATAAAAAAAAATAAGGATGAAAATGTATGCATTCACTACTGTAAGTTGCTCTGTATAAGAGCGTCTGCTAAATTACAAAAATGTAATGCTTGAAAACTGTCACACCCTGGCCTTATCTTTGTTTTCTTTATTATTTTAGTTAGGTCAGGGTGTGACATGGGGGATGTATGTGTTTTGTATTGTCTAGGGTTTTTTGTTGTGTTTGTGGGGAAGTGTTCAGTCTAGGTGTTTGTATGTCTATGGTTGCCTAGATTGGTTCTCAATTAGAGACAGCTGTCTATAGTTGTCTCTGATTGGGAGCCATATTTAGGCAGCCATAGTCATTAGGTCGTTTGTGGGTGATTGTCTATGTCTATGTGTAAGTTGCCTGTGTCTGCACTCTTTCGTTTTGTAGCTTCACGGTCGTTTGTTGTTTTTGTATAGTTTGTTACTGTTCGTTGCGTTCATTGTTTTATAGGTTCACATGTTCAGGACTGTAGCGTCGTTGGTTTCGTTTTGTTTATTGTTTTTGTTCGTGTCAAAGAAGTATTCAAATAAATATGGATACATACCACGCTGCATATTGGTCTGATCCTTGCTCCTCCTCAGACGAGGAGGATTATGACGATCGTGACAAAAACGAACCCATGGCACTCATCATAGCTTCAATTGTAGTTTAAAATGTGTGTCAGAGTAGATGTTTCATTTTATGTGAAAAAGGAGAAATGTCTAAAGCAGGATGTCAGGGCTTTGTACATCCTCACCATGTATGGAAGAAAGCAGCAGCAGCAGTGGTTTCTTATAGAAACAGGAAGTGGTTTCTGACTCACCCTATATGGAGGAAGTGCTGACTGAGACAGCTAAATGTAGCCTAATGAACACCATGACTGCTTTTCCTGTAGTCTTCCAGTCATTGTTTTCTTACTCTCTGCGAGCACTACTGGATCAAAGGACTGGATAGGTTTTAACAGTATTGCTTTTACCTGTCGAGCACTTTAAGATCATGTGGAAAGGAACACCTATATCACTTGCTGCACAGTGGTGTGTTTTTAAAGGACCAGATCATGTCCCAGTCCTGTCACCTGACCATAGAAAATGTCTGCCTTCATTGCCTTGTTTCCTACTTCCAGCTCCGTTCTTCATTGTAGTGGTTTAGAAAGCTAGTTTAACTACTGCAAAAACAAAGTGGCCTTGTGAGAACATGCTCAGCTAATCAAGCCTTGTCCTTTTCAGTCACTCAATGTAAATTTGGTACACCTTGTCACCTTTCTTCACTAACCCACAACAAAACACATTTTCGTGTAGAAATGTTCCACTTTACATGTTACACTAATAGATTTACACAATACATAAATACTGTGTCACAATGGTGCACTCTTGCAGTTTTACTGTAAAGGAAACTGGTTGCAGTACAGCTTCTTATAATAGAAGTTATGTAATCTCCTCTGTTTGACATGTGTATGCTGGATTTGCATATTATGCCTTTTTTGTTCAGAACATGGGCTACATTCCAGTGATTCCACGTTGACAGGTAACCGTTGTTTTAGGGGAAGGCTTATGATCTCCCTTACCATTATCTACACTGAGACATCCACCCCTACCAGTCCACTCTAGCTCTCTGATGTTGCATAGCTGGTGTCGGGCTCTGTCGGTGCCTTCGTCTGATCTGTTACTGTCCCTAATAACACACCAAACCCCTCCTTCCTTTCAGCTGCTGAAGCGGGTCTATGGGAACTTCCTGGTTTCACCCGAAGCGTGTAAGTATTATGTAACTACGGTCCACTCTCCCTATGTAAGTTACCACTGTCACCATGTTAATGACTCAACTGCTCAGAGAATATTTGACAGCGCGTCATATAGCCAATCCCTTATGGAGGTCCAACACCCACACTTATATTACTACCACTGACTTCGCTGATAGTACATTTTTCCTAAATGAAGTAGCTAACTATGACTGAGATGCAGTATGTGGTCGTCCTACCACCTAACTATGACTGAGATGCAGTATGTGGTTGTCCATCACTATAAATGACTCAAATGTAAAAAATAAACTGCTTCTTGTTTTCCTGCTTTAGTTTTGTCCACAGCCTGAAGTTTAGACACATTTAATTAAAATAACACCATTGCACCCACATCCTCCTCCATGATTGAAACTATATGTAACCGATGTGAAAATGGCTAGCTAGTTAGCGGTGGTGCGCGCTAATAGCGTTTCAATCGGTGACGTCACTCGCTTTTGAAGACCTTGAAGTAGTGGTTCCCCTTGCTCTGCAAGGGCCGCGGCTTTTTGTGGAGTGATGGGTAACGATGCTTCGTGGGTAACTGTGTTTGATGTGTGCAGAGGGTCCCTGGTTCGCGCCGTGTCGGGGCGAGGGGACGAACTAAAGTTATACTGTTACATATAGATAGTGTTTACTGGGTGATACGCTGTCTTTGGTTGGCACCAGGGCTAAAGCTTTGCATTTAGGCCAACACGTTGTTCATTTTTTTTGCTTAATAGTTTACTTTGTTGGAAAGTCAATGCAGAGTTTGGGTTTTATTAGTATTTATTGTAATTTACTATAGGCCGGTTTTGACCCCCATTCCCTTCAGAGATTGCACACGATCGACACCATGTCGTAGTTAGTAAACCTCTTACTAAGAAGTTTTTCTAGCGATTTAATAATTATATCGAACAATAGCTGATCTTGTCTGTGATTGGCTGTCTCCTAGGCTACAACGTGTCCCTGATCTTTGACCTGGATGCGGTCCCGGCCAACAAGGAAGAAGTGATCCACCAGGCGGGCATGCTGAAGAGGAACTGCTTCGCCTCGGTGTTTGAGAAGTACTTCAAGTTCCAGGAGGAGGGCAAGGAGGGAGAGACGAGGGCCGTGGTCCACTACAGAGACGACGAGTCCATGTAGGTGGCCGCTGCACTGCCTGGATGAAAATGTATAGAAGTAACATAGACAAAAGCAAGGATGCTATTTGTTGTTGCCCACTAAAGTCTGAGGCTTTGGGTGGGGGGGTTCTACTAAAACATATGGAATT
The DNA here is from genome assembly GCF_002910315.2 of Salvelinus sp. IW2-2015. Classification (NCBI taxonomy): domain Eukaryota; kingdom Metazoa; phylum Chordata; class Actinopteri; order Salmoniformes; family Salmonidae; genus Salvelinus; species Salvelinus sp. IW2-2015. The sequence goes on from NW_019946041.1 coordinate 12,062, forward strand.
GTTTTAAGGTGGTMATGACATGGATCATTTAGCTATTTGATTTGGAATTTTAGGACCCCTGTAGGTATCAAAATAATTACTTGTTGAAATATAGAATTTTGCCTTTACTGCTATAGCCCATAAAAACACATTGAATAACACATTCATAAATGGCAAAAGTCTAAAATAAATCATAAGGAATAAAGTTTTTAAAACACCTACTCATTCAAGGGTTTTTCTCTATTTTTACTATATTCTACATTGTAGAATAATAGTGAAGACATCAAAACAATGAAAAAGAACCTATGGAATCGTGTAGTAACCAAAAAAGTGTTAAACAAATGTTATATTTGAGATTCTTCAAATAGCCAACCTTTGCCTTGATGACAACTTTGCACACTTGGCATTCTGTGAACCAGCTTCATGAGGTAGTCACTTGGAATGCATTTCAATTAACAGGTGTACCTTTTTAAGTTAATTTGTGGAATTTCATTCCATAATGCATTTGAGCCCATCAGTTGTGTTGTGACAAGGTGGGGGGGTATACCAAAGATGGCCATATTTGGCAAGAACAGCTCAAATAAGCAAAGAGAAATGGCAGTCCATCATTACTTTAAGACATGAAGGTCAGTCTATTGCTCGTGTTTCTTGGCCCAAGCAAGTCTTATTGGTGTCCTTTAGTTGGTTTCTTTGCAGCAATTCGACCATGAAGGCCTGATTCACGCAGTCTCCTCTGAACAGTTGATGTTGAGATGTGTCTGTTACTTGAACTCTGAAGCATTTATTTTGGCTGCAATCTGAGGCTGGTAACTCTGATGAACTTATCCTCTGCAGCAGAGGTAACTCTGCGTCTTCCTTTCCTGTGGCGGTCTTCATGAGAGCCAGTTTCATCATAGCGCTTGATAGTTTTTGCAACTGCACTTGAAGAAACGTTCAAAGTTTTTTTTAAATGTCTATTGACTGACCTTCATGTCTTAAAGTAATGATGGACTGTCATTTCTCTTTGCTTATTTGAGC
>NW_019946041.1:13357-21727 GCF_002910315.2 Salvelinus sp. IW2-2015
TCAATTAACAGGTGTGCCTTGACATGTTTCTGTGTTTGTCCTCAGGTATCTGGAGGCCAAGAAGGACAGAGTGACGGTGGTGTTCAGCACTGTGTTCAAAGACGACGATGATGTCATCCTTGGGAAAGTGTTCATGCAGGTCAAACAATATTTCTCTCTCAAGTAGTAATGCACCGATATTACATTTTTGGCCGATACCGATATCCAATATTTTCCTTGCCAAAAAAAACCGATACAGATATTTAACATTTTAGTGGCCTTTTAAGCATTCTAGTACAGTTAACTATTTAACACACACATGGATGCAGCGGTCTAAGGCAATGTATCTCAGTGCAGGAGGCGTCRCTACAGTCCCTGGTTCGAATCCAGGCTGTATCACATCCGGTCGTTATGGGAGTCCCATAGAGCGACTGACAAAAAAGTTATTTTGTTGGCATGTACTTATGTCCCCATTACCAGTGAAACAATCAAAACTAATTTCTTTCACTTACTTGCTGTGCTGTTTCGTTGTTCAGTCGTTACATTCTCAACCAGGATTTCATCATACATGTCAAGCAGTGAAGTTTCAGCGCTGTCTGTCCGTGGCCTCTTCCTCGGTGCGCACTGTCACTGTATCTGTTTCCATCTTGTCCAGCTGTGTATGTAACATTTCACGTAAACCCTGTCTCTTGTCTGCATCGAGGTAGCGGTCCTTGTACATAGCATTGAGCATGGTGGCGACACAGTAAAGAGAGAATGTCACCGACTCGCTTGTTCACAGCCTGTGTGGGCAGTTTTGTTGAGCAGGCGTTTCAATGCCATGACAGAGGGCATCACGGCTGTAGTTGATCAGCTTATTTCTCCAGTCAGTTGTTTTGAATGGAGCTAGCTAGTGTGTTCATGTTCTCAAATGCCATTGAAATGGCAGCAGCAGTATGACAACCAGCACATTCATGAGCATGAAATACGACTTTCCTCATTACGAAATCCTCGTCGACCCACTGTGCTGTCAGACTCTGCATGCTCATGGGGCTGATATCGCTAGTCCAAATGTCAGTCGTGAAGCTAATAGCAGTGACGCAGTTACTGTGTAACTCCGGTAGGGCGACATCTGAAAAATAGCACACTTGGTAGTGTGTATTGGTACTCGACCATTCGGCAAAAGCCAACATCACCCACGACAGAGAACGGTTGTCAAGGACAACGAATTCCATAATCTTGGCGTTAATGGATTTGGCCTTTTGAGTTGTCTCGCTGAAATGTTCTTACTCTTTCAAATGACTGCTCGATCCACACAGCAGATATTGTGGGCTAGGTTAGGAATGCTGAGTAGCGCAACATTTTACGTGGCGTTATTACATTATGTACCTACGTTATAGGTATGCACGTCAGCTTTGACATCGGTATTGCACATCGGCATTAAACTAGAAATATCGGGTCGATGTTGGCATTTTTAGATAATATCGGCCGATTCCGATTTGTTCACTGATATATCGTGCATCCCTACTCAAGTTTTCATTACCCTTAACAGGAACCGCCTCTCACATGATTAAAATGAGCTTGGCAGCACTATGTACGGTACAAGATGCTGTAATTACAATACAGGTTKTAGTTGTCCATGTGSTTGTGAAAAGGAGAAAGRGTGCCTAAGTATCTTTGCACTGTTGCCTAAAGGTAGTTCACTACAGTAATGAAGAAACCCCATCACCTCCATGTCTGTGCAAATGATTTATGAAATATCTCATTTGCTCTCTACACTATTAGGTATTTGTCATGGACAACCTTAGTGTGTGTGGTCGCTCTCTGTATTGTCTCACTGTCTGTCTGTGTTGCTCTCTGTCTGTGTGTAGGAGTTTAAGGAGGGTCGGCGAGCCAGTCACACTGCCCCCCAGGTTCTGTTCAGCCACCGGGAGCCGCCCCTGGAGCTGAAGGACACTGACGCCGCTGTTGGCGACAACATCGGCTACATCACCTTCGGTCTGTACCAACCATTCCCAGCTTCTCCAGAAATCCTGGTTGGAGGATTCTGGATTTTCTGCTTATTCCATTCTGATTCCTGGAAACTTCTAAATGGGATTTTGGGCCTTCCTGGGAATTACATGCGTGCACTGTACAATATAGTGCTTAGAGCTGAATTGTGTAACTGTTAAAAAAAAAAATACTTAAACTAGACATGCAATTAATTAGTCCGTTTTCCAACGCTAGTGACATGATAGAAAGTAGTCCGTGGATGATCATAAACAAACATTAGCTTGAATATCATGTCAGTCATCGGCCTAATTCCAATCTCCGTGTTAATGTGTGTTATTTCTCCTGTCCTTTCAGTCCTGTTCCCACGTCACACCAATGCCAACGCCAGAGACAACACCATCAACCTCATCCACACCTTCAGGGACTACCTGCACTACCACATAAAGTGCTCCAAGGTGACTTGCCTAACTAGTATACTAATGAGGACCCTATTAGTCCCAGCTTCTGCACTGCCCTAACTAGGACACTACTATACCTGCACTACCCAATATAGTGCTCCAAGATGAGCACTAACTATTGCCCTTACTAGGGCCCTACCATACCTGCACTACCATGTAAAGGAACAGTTTTCTGGACATAGATTAAGCAAGGGTTGAGGGAATAACTTTACSTGCCCTAACTAGGGCCCTGCTTTACCTGCGCTACTTTAACCGGCACTAGCATGGTAAAACCCTGCAGTCTGTGATCATAAAGGTATCTGATGGGCTTTCCATCGTAAAAAGTTACGGGCATGTAAATATGTGCTTTTCAGATTCCTGCTTGGTATGAGTTGAGGTCAATTGGGTCAGTTAGTGTGCGTGTCAGTGAGCTGTTGGTTCAGTAGGTGTGTATTAAGGTATGTCTCTGTCCCCCCCCCACTTCCAGGCCTACATCCACACACGTATGAGGGCTAAGACTTCTGACTTCCTCAAGGTGTTGAACAGGGCTCGACCCGACGCTGAGAAGAAGGAGATGAAGACCATGTCGTAAGTTACTGCTGCTGCTCACTCCAGCGTTGGAATACTGATCTAGGATCAGTTTAGCCTTTTAGCTCACTATGGATAGTATTACATGTTTATGTGTGAGGGATCCTGATCAGCACACCTACTCTCAGATGCTTTTAGAATATGGTCCATACCTGGACTGTGCTTGATTGAGCTTGCCTGGAACTAATGGAATAGTCCCAAAAGTGCAAGCCCCGCCACCTGGACTCCAGCCAGCTCAAACAAACGCTAAGTGAAAAATCAACATACTATTTGGATCCAGGTCTGGCTTATTCCACTGTCAGCCATTGGGTTCACTGGGATGTGGGTGACCTAACGTTGACTCTAGCTAGCAGCGCTGCCAGTAGGACATTCTGTCCTTAAAAACAAGTCTATGGGAAATTACCCTGCTGGAGCTGTGTGCCTGTGAGTGCAGCCTGTTCTCAAAGAGATCAGTTCATCTGTTATCATTTATTGAAGCACAATGGCTACTTTCACCATGTCCCCAGATCTTATTGTCCCTGATAATGCTTTATTTTATTTTGTGTGAAATGTTTTCACGTCCCTCGCCCACCTCGACATTCCTTTCTTAATTAAATACCAACACCGAACACACACGCATCGGCCTGTGTGGTGAACAGCAGTCAGATGGGGAGAGAGCGCCAGGGTGGAAGTGTGTACTCTCTCTACATCTCTGGTACCAAGTTGCAGCCTTCGCCCAAACCACAGCTGATAAATGAATGGATTGAAGAGTCCTTAGAAGCTGAAAAAAAATAGATTCTACAGATTCCTTAGAACCCTCCTGTAATGTTCTTGTGTCTGTAGGCTACTGTGTTTGTGAGGGCGGTCTTGTTTCAACAGTTGTGTGTTTGTTAGTTCATTGTGTGTGTACTACTAGAACTGCTTTGACACAAGCAGCGCTGTTTTGAAGTGGGCTCAGGTGGAATTTTTACAAGCTGCCCCACTCACTCGCACACTCAGTTTGGTCCCTATTTCTGTGTGGGATCTGTGGATCTGACCAGCACCCCCCCTCTCTGTCTGAAACAGAAGAGCCCTGTGCTAAATATGAATATTTAACTGTGACTGGGGAATTGTATGGCAGTGTTCCTCAGGGAGCTCTGGGTGGAAGGAAGCAGGGGTGAACTCTGTTTTCACTATCTGGGATTTAGTCAGCCGTAGTTGAAATAGTTGGCTCAACATTTAGTTGGAAGGTGTGGTTCTGTATTTTTTTTTTACTCCTGCACGAAGGCCATATGTGCTGACCTTTTGTGTGTTGACCAAGAGTCGTCTGTTCTTTCGACCAATCTATTGGTCAACATTTTTAAACGTGTATTTTTCCATATACGCATCGAATGTCTTTTAATCAAATCAACTATATATACTGAGCTTGTCTGATGCTTAAAGCAAGACTGTTTGGTTAAAATAATTAAGACAAATGACTAGAGGGAGTCCGACCGCATTTGATTTGATTTGATTGTGCCGGGTTTAGACTTGCTGTGTTAAAAAGAAAATACATTGAGCGACTGTGATGAACATCCTTTGTCTCCTCTCCTCCCTCTCTACTGCAGCGACCACCACACATCAACAGTGTGTATATTGCTTATTCACTCAAACCTTGCTCTCTTTACGTGACACATGTATGCTCGCATGCACGTGACCAATAGGGCCTGACCTATAGCATATCATAATCACATCAATAAATTGGTTCTAACATACTCTGAACACCATAACACACGTGACAGCAAAATGGTCGCAGAGGACATGACAAACTCGAAACGGGAAGTTTACTGGTTGCGCAGGAGGTAAAGGGAAGTCGGATGTCTGGAATAAATTTGACTAGTTGTAGTAAATACTGGAGATCAAGAAAAATTTATGGAGCGCTGGGATGGTAGTTCTCCAGAAACGGGGTTGGAGTGAACCTATAGGATGGTAGTTCTCCAGGAACAGGGTTGGAGAGGAACCTATAGGATGGTAGTTCTCCAGGAACAGGGTTGGAGAGGACCTATAGGATGGTAGTTCTCCAGGAACAGGGTTGGAGAGTGAACCTATAGGAGTTAGTCTCCAGGAACAGGGTTGGAGGAACCTATAGGATGGGTAGTTCTCCAGGAACAGGGTTGGAGAAGCCTATAGGATGGTAGTTCTCCAGGAACAGGGTTGGAGTGAACCTATAGGATGGTAGTTCTCCAGGAACAGGGTTGGAGAGAGGACCTATAGGATGGTAGTTCTCCAGGAACAGGGTTGGAGAGAACCTATAGGATGGTAGTTCTCCAGGAACAGGGTTGGAGAGAGGACCTATAGGATGGTAGTTCTCCAGGAACAGGGTTGGAGAGAGGACCTATAGGATGGTAGTTCTCCAGGAACAGGGTTGGAGAGAGGACCTATAGGATGGTAGTTCTCCAGGAACGGTTGGAGAGAGGACCTATAGGATGGTAGTTCTCCAGGAACAGGGTTGGAGAGAGACCTAATGGGATGGTAGTTCTCCAGGAACAGGGTTGGAGAGAGGACCTATAGGATGGTAGTTCTCCAGGAACAGGGTTGGAGAGAAACTTATGATGGTAGTTCTCCAGGAACAGGTTGGAGAGAGGACCTATAGGATGGTAGTTCTCCAGGAACAGGGTTGGAGAGAGACCTATGGATGGTAGTTCTCCAGGAACAGGGTTGGAGAGAGGACCTATAGGATGGTAGTTCTCCAGGAACAGGGTTGGAGAGAGGACCTATAGGATGGTAGTTCTCCAGGAACAGGGTTGGAAAGAGGACCTATAGGATGGTAGTTCTCCAGGAACAGGGTTGGAGAGAGACCTATAGGATGGTAGTTCTCCAGGAACAGGGTTGGAGAGAGGACCTATAGGATGGTAGTTCTCCAGGAACAGGGTTGGAGAGGACCTATAGGATGGTAGTTCTCCAGGAACAGGGTTGGAGAGAACTTATAGGATGGTAGTTCTCCAGGAACCGGGTTGGAGAGAACTTATGGATGGTAGTTCTCCAGGAACAGGGTTGGAGAGAACCTATAGGGATGCTAGTTCTCCAGGAACAGGGTGTAGTCTCACCCATTCATTTCTAATGACTGGTCATTTTTGACTGGGAAACACCATAGGTGTACAAAAGTTAAATTAAACACCCAAAATGCTATGAAAATCATCAACAAGTATTTTGTGTGTTCAGATGCCCTGTGTGGACAAAGTCATGGAACCTTATGAGAATCAGGTTAAATTAACAACATTTTTCAGAGAGAATTTGTAAATCGGTCCAATTCGAGCAGGAGGGTTAAGAAAGAAAGAAATTCAACAAATTAACTTTTAACAAGATACACATATTAATTGAAAATCATTCCAGGTGACTACCTCATGAAGCTGGTTGAGAGAATGCCAAGCGTGTGCAAAGCTGTCATCAAGGCAAATGGTGGCTACTTTGAAGAATCTAAATATAAAATATTTTGATATTTAACACTTTTTTTTTTTTTTTTTTTTACTACATGATCCATATGTGTTTTTATAGTTTTGATGTCTTCACTATTATTCTACAATGTAGTAAATATAAATAGTAAAATATAAAATGGAATGAGTAGGTGTCCCAACTTTTGACTGGTACTGTATAATATGTTTTTTTCTTTATTTTACCCCCTTTTCTCACCAACGGGCTCGGAGAGGCGTAGGTCGAGTCATGCGTCCTCCGAAACATACCCGCCAAACCGCGCTTCTTAACACCTGCCCTTTACCCGGAAGCCAGCTGCACCAATGTGTTGGAGGAAACACTGTTTAACTGACAGTCAGCCTGCAGTGCCCGGGCCGCCACAAGGAGTCGCTATAGAGCGCAATGAGCCAAGTAAAGCTCCCCCGGCCAAACCCTCCCCTAACCCAGCCAGCACTGGGCCAATTGTGTGCCGCCCTTTGGGACTCCGAGTCACGGCCGGTTGTAACACAGCCTGGGATCGAACCTGGGTCTGTAGTGACGCTTCAAAAAATGCGATGCAGTGCCTTAGACCACTGCGCCACTCGGAAGGCCCCATGTATTTCATTTTCAATGAATTTGTAAAATAAGCATGTTTTTACTTTGACATTATGGGGTAATGTGTGTAGATGGATGAGGGGGGGGGGGGTATATTTTGAATTCAGGCTGTAACACAACAAATGTGGAATAAGTTGAGGGGTATAAATACTTTCTGAAGGCACTGTATCCTTCAGCTGTCAACTATATCTTTCAACTGCAACATTTCAACAAGTTTGTCACCTAGTCAGCGCCAGCGAGGAGCCTACCTTGGACCTCGTGGCYAGAGGGTTTTCCTTTAAAACATTGACGGAATAACACCTAGAAGCAGTAATGCCAAGCCCTCTGTAGAATAGGCTTTAGAGCYAGCTGCCAATAAAGTGTCTGTGTGGCAAGACTTTTTCATTGATTTCTGGCTAACTGTTTTTTATGTCTGTTTTCAGGGGCAAGACGTTCTCCCGCTGAGGCTGGTCCACACGTGCACTCTGACCCCTGGACATGCCCAATCGTGCCACACTGAGACTCGACTCCACATTGGACAGGATCACAGGCCCCTAAAGCCCCGCCCAGCCGGCGTGTCCATCCTGTGTCTTTTTTAAATAAAGTTGTCTCTTTGAATAAAGTTGTCTCTTAGTAGAAATTGAGGCTTAAAAAAATAAAAAGGGCATTCCTTGCTTTGCATAGTTAAAAGATAATTATTAGTCCTATATAAATATATATATAAAAAAATATGATGTTTTGATACGATATCTTTTACTCCATTTGGTACTGTTACCTTGCTCCCTCCCTCCCTCCCTGGTGGTGTCCATAACATCAGAACCCCTCTTTCTCCCCACCTCCTCTCTATGCTTCCATGTTGTCTGTACCATTGTCATTGGAAAAATAAACCAGTCTTGTAAAAATCATTATTTTCTGTGTTGTGGTTTCACAGACCTTAATCTCACATTAACATTACTTTATTTGTCCAATTGTACAAGCTCCAACGGAAATGTGCCTTGCACRTTATCCCAACTCCTCTAAAAGACAAAAAGGTACACATACAGGTTGGAGAAGGGGGCTGCCATACTACGGCGCAAWTGTGGGGGTTAAGTGCCTTGTTCAAGGGCSCAACGGCAGGCGATGGCATCTAGGATGTGATACCTGCAACCCTCCCGTTGCCAGCTAACTTCCTGCATGATTTTCCCCTTAAGACCCGGGATTCGACCTGGCAACCCTCCGGTTGCTGGCTTCTCTAACTAGGCTACCTGCCATGTCCTATCCTAGTCACAATTCTTTACAACTTCAGTCCTTGTTTGACAAATTCATCTCACGTCATCAAACAAAGTTGTTTTGTTTCTTTTTTGCCGTTTCATCTAGATACCGTTCCTTGAACTCAAGACCTCGTTTCCTTAGATCATTGTTCAGCCATGAGATT
>NW_019946041.1:27311-49156 GCF_002910315.2 Salvelinus sp. IW2-2015
GTAATGGGTGTCCGACGGGTGAGAAAAGTCAGGCTGTAAACACAACAAAAAATGTGGAATAGTCGAGGGAAACAAACCATTCCTCCTGACAGAGTTGGTGTAACTCAGTCAGGTTGTAGGCCTCCTTGCTCGCACACGCTTTTTCAGTTCTGCCCACATTTTCTATGGTGAGGTCATTACTTTGTGTTGGCCACTCAATACCTTGACTTTGTTGCCTTAAGCATTTTGCCACAACTTTGGAAGTATGCTTGGGGTCATTGTCCATTTTGAAGACCCATTTTGCGACCAAGCTTAAACTTCCTGACTGATGGTCTTGAGATGTTGCTTCAATATATCCACATAATTTTCCTACCTCATGATGCCATCTATTTTGTGAAGTGCACCAGTCCTCCTGCAGCAAAGCACCCCCACAACATGATGCCGCACCCCCGTGCTTCACGGTTGGATGGTGTTCTTCGGCTTGCAAACATCCCCTTTTTCCTCCAAACATAATGATGGTCATTATGGCCAAACAGTACTATTTTTGTTTCATCAGACCAGAGGACATTTCTCCAAAAAGTACGATCTTTGTCCCTGTGCAGTTGCAAACCGTAGTCTGGCTTTTTATGGCGGTTTTGGAGCAGTGGCTTCTTCCTTGCTGAGCGCCTTTCAGGTTATGTCGAAATAGGACTCGTTTTACTGTGGATATCGATACTTTTTTTAACCTTTGCTGTTGTTCTGGATTGATTTGCACGTTTCGCACCAAGTACGTTCATCTCTTAAGAGACAGAACATGTCTCCTTCCTGAGCGGTATGACAGCTGTGTGGTCCCATGGTGTTTATACTTTGTACTATTGTTTGTACAGCCTGGTACCTTCAGGCGTTTGAAATTGCTCCATGATGAACCAGGCTTGTGGAGGTCTACAATGTTTTTCTGAGGTCTTGGCTGATTTTCTTTGATTTCCATGGTCAAGCAAAGAGACACTGAGTTTGAAGGTAGGCCTTGAAAATCTCCACAGGTACACCTCGAATTGATTCGAATGATGTCAATTAGCCTATCAGAAGCTTCTAAAGCCATGACATCATTTTCTGGAGTCTTCCAAGCTCTTTAAAGGCACAGTCAACTTAGTGTATGTAAACTTCTGACCCACTGGAATTGTGATACAGTGAGTTATAAGTGAAATATCTGTCTGTAAACAATTGTTGGAAAAATTACTTGTGACAAGCACAAAGTAGATGTTCTAACCGACTTGCCAAAACTATAGTTTGTTAACAAGACATTTGTGGAGTGTTGAAAAATGAGTTTTAATGACTCCAACCTAAGTGTATGTAAACTTCCGACTTCAACTGTATAAACATGGTTCCCAGGAGTGGCAGGCTGATATGTTTATTGTCCTGCAAAAATGTTTCTATATACCAAGGCCGTTCCCTGGCTAACCATCCACATTGTTCCTGGCCAAACTGACGTTTCTTCTCCACAATGAATGTATGTAGCGATCGATAGAGCAGAGGAATTACATTCAGGGTGAGTCGTCAGGCACCAAGGCCAAGGAATGGAGAGAGAGAGGTGACCTGGAGGGAGTTCCAGACCTCAGCTTTTTATAAGGCAGAAAAGCAGAGATGGGTGGCTGACAAGGAAACATAAACACAAAATGCACACACACTCTCCTCTCTCACAACACACATCTCCTCTCTCACACACACACTATGTAAATATGTAAATAAATTGTAATTGTTTATTTATGTGTGCTTTTAGGATTGGAGATATCTAGGTCTACAACTCTCTACAGTGCAGTTAACAATATACTCTTTAATAACTGACAACATTCTATAATGAATACATATTAGAATAATGATCCATAATAGAGACCAATAGTGACTGGTTGTGATTGTTTAGAGTTTTAATTAGTACACAAGTAGAGCTTCAGGGTGGGATCCAACCGTGTCTCAAAAGCAGCAGAAAAGGTCACCAAAATGTCTGTTGTGGCTATACACGTCTGGCTTGACTAGGCTACCTGCTGATACCTGGCCTCTGCCATAGGCACAATTCCTTAGAAGTCAGTCCTTGTTTCACAGAATCTAATCTTACATGCATCAATTGTAGTTGGCATTCATGGAGACGACATGTTTACTGTTGCATTGTCTTTGGTTTCACTTTAGCTTCTCTGTGAAAACAGCCTGTTTGATTTAGATCCAATTCCTCAGAATCCAGTCCTCACTTCCTCAGATCAGTGTCAATGTTTCTGTGGGTGAACAGTAACACACAGCCACTATTTTCAGTCCAGACGTTTTAGGCCCACCACTACAACACTACGCTTACTACCCAGGGAATATTGCACAACTCATTGGTAATAAAAACAATAGTCAATGTCTTGAACAAGACAACTGGAAGACATTGATGATACAGAGTCAAGAACAATGTGTTGAACGTATTTATTTTGTAGAGAAACGTCTCTGAGAAAGAATGCAGTGGAATAACAACACCAAATCTATTTCACACTGTACACAACATCATTAGTGACGATGAATAGAAAACATGACAGCTATGTCTGGCCAGCCGGCCAGATTGCTAGGTCCTGCTGCCGGGCAGAAAGGCAGCTAGGTCCGGCCAAGTAACTAGGTCGGCAAGCCAGCCAGATATCTAAGTCCAGCTGGCCAGATTGATAGGTCTGGCCAGCCGGCCAGATAGTTCCTGGACAAACTGACGTTTCTTCTCCACAATGAATTTATGTAGTGATCGATAGAGCAGAGGAATTACATTCAGGGTGAGTCGTCAGGCAACCAAGGCCAAGGAATGGAGAGAGGAGAGGTGACCTGGAGGGAGTTCCAGACTCAGCTTTTTATAAGGCAGAAGCAGAGATGGGTGGCTGACAAGGAAACTTAAACACAATGCACACACACTCTCCTCTCTCACACACACTATGTAAATTTGTAAATAATTGTAATTGTATATTTTATGTGTGCTTTTAGGATTGGAGATATCTAGGTCTACAACTCTCTACAGTGCAGTTAACAAATATACTCTTTAATAACTGACAACATTCTATAATGAATACATATTAGAATAATCACATAATAGAGACCAATAGTGACTGTGTTGTGATTGTTTAGTTTTTATTTACTCAACAAGTAGAGCCCAAGGAGGGATCCAGCCGTGTCTCAAAAGCAGCAGTCAAATAAGGTCATGTGGAAAAGTACTGTATTGTCATACTTGAGTAAAAGTAAAGGTGCCTTACAGTTTTTTGTGATTGCTTACATCCTTGTTGCAGATTTGGCTCATTGTGTCAGAACTGTACACACCAGCCCAATAACACACACTTAGAGATAAATATCTCACTTCTATGTCAGAATTAAACTCTGCATCAAAACCTAATCCTTTTCAAACTGGCATTTTTCAACAAATGATACACACATGCACCATTTGAATTACTCTTTCAAAGCAGAAACAACACACTGATGTACTTTATACAAAACACTGCTGTCTTTTGTACTTTGTAAACCTTTTTAATTTTCTCATACAGGGTTCTGTGAAAGATTGTTCCGGTACAGTTCATCTACTCACATTTCAATGAACTCAAATATAAAGGCTCCAGAAAAAATATGTACAACTTATTTAACAACAAAATATATAACAGCTCATTTTTTTTCATGCAGATTTTACAACAACAAAAAAACACAAGTAGAATAACAGTACAGTAATTAATACAATATGTTACTGTAATCTCACAGAAACAAAATAATTACAGTAAAATTACAGTGCAATGGTTAACAAAAAATTGTATTGTAAGGGATTGTAAAGCATGTGGTGGATGGTTTCTGGATCCCACCTTCTGTTAGGGTCTGGCCACATCACCTCATCCACATCACAAGCAATGTCATCCCTGGCTAGGCACGGGGAAAATAATCGCCTATCCAACCATGGACTGACCCCACAATGTCTCCGAATGCCTCTTCCATTGCTTGCAGAAGAGGCAGGCGGGCATGTGGTTGGCGGTCATACACTTTCCAACGTCAAAGCCGAAAATATTCAATTGGATTGAGAAATGGGGAGTAAGGGGGCAAGTATACAAGTGTGAAGTTATTGTGGTTGGTGAACCAGTCCCTGAACAGAGCAGCCCAGTGGAAACCACATTATCCCAGATGACAACAAACCTGGGTTGCTCTGGTCCGTCCTGTACAGCTGCATTATGTAGTGCATCCAGAAATATGATCATGTGTGCAGTATTGTAGGGACCCAGGTGGCGTGGTGATGGAGAACTCCTTGCAGACTAATGGCGGCACACAAGGGGATATTTCCCCCACGCTGCCCAGGGACATTCACAACGGCTCTTTGTCCTATTAACATGTCGGCCCGACGCCTGGTTTTAGATAGATTGAATCCAGTTTCATCATGAAAATGAACTCATGAGGCTGTGCAGCTGCATCAAAGTCCAGGACTCTCTGAAACAGAAATGCAGACACTGTACTGTGATATGGCGTAACTCAAAACACAGGACTACAATGTCTACATTTTCACACAAAGGATGGGGGTGGGTTGGGTCAGACACATTCAGTCAAACTACAAGCAAGGCAGGGGCCCCCACAGACCCCTCCCCCACACCCAGAATGGTGGCACCTGCCTAGGTCACATACTGATTTGTCTGAATGTATCTATGCAGTGCAAATAGRACACAATCTACTGCCATTACTGTATAGTGCGGTGACACTTAGAGTCATAGCGAAGGTCTTTGACTCTAACACTGTTCCTCTCAAATGGAGCCCTGGACAGCTGCTTCATCGTGAGTTGGTGTTGATGCAAGATGTGGCAGTGTTGACATAATGACACGGTTGATATTATGGAATGTTGTGTGATCTGCGATGATTTGCTCTCATAGTTACAGTTTTCCACAATTGTTTACACACGTTTGCTGAATCTTTGGCCCATTGTCCCCAAACTCTGTACACAAAATGCTAAACTCTACAAATCTCTAGCAAAAGCAAACACTGCATTCAATACTGTTTTCTTTCCAAAATGTTTTTTTGCATCAAAATGACACACGTCATATGAATAGATCTGTCTACCAACACACTGATGTGCTCAACACAAAACACTAGTATGAATATCCCATCATTAGGTTTTTGCCTTTTGCATTTTCAGTGTTACACTGTAGCCAGTTGTAAAAGATTGTTACAGTAATGTATTCCTACTCAAATATACATAAACACACACAAATGCAATACAGTAACATTGCATTTATTTCCAAAAATGCAGTATTTTGAACACTTGTGTTTTGTATGTAACACTTTCCGTACCCAACAGGAGAAAACCAGGAAAAACATTCAGTGAGATAAARGGTTTTCTGTACAAAAAATGAAAGTGRCTCATTCTTTCAAAACTCTAAACAAAGACAAAAACACATGCAAAATGTAAGGAAAAAGACATTAGGCTGCATCCTGCCTCCTATTTTGGTCTGGCCACAGCACGTCATCTACATCACAAGCGATGTTCTCCCTGGCTAAACAGCGGGGAAAGAATCTTCTGGAGTGACGGATCCGAAAGCCCCCACATCAACTTCACCACATGCATCCTCCATTGCCTGGAGAAGAGGCATGGAGGGGATGGCGATCATACACCTTCCATCCCCATGCCGAAAAAAAACATTCGATAGGGTTTAGTAATGGGGAATATGGTGGGAGGTATAGAACAATAAATTGTGGGTGGTCGATGAACCAGTTGTGTACCAGAGCAGCCCGGTGGAAACTCACGTTGTCCCAGATGACAACATACCTGGGCTGCTCTGGTCCACCCCTCTGCTCGGCTGGAATGAGGAAGCCATGTAGTGTGTCCAGGAATGTGATGAGAAGGACGGTGTTGTAGGGACCAAGGTTGGCATGGTGATGGAGGACGCCTCGCTGGCTAACGGCTGCACACATGGTGATATTCCCTCCACGCTGTCCCGGGACATTCACAATGGCACGGTGGCCAATAATCTTCTGTCCCCGTCCCCTTCTTCTGGCTGGGTTGAAGCCAGCCTCAATGTAAATATAAATGTACTGAATTGCAGCGGCATCCAGCTCCAAGACTCTCTGAAACAGACAAGACAATGTGACATAGACCGAGAGCAGTCAATATGGTGAGGCACAATACACTGGATTACAGTACTGTAATGTGTCTATACAGTGCTGATATGGTAGTAAATTCACAGTATAGTACTTACTTGCACATATTCATAGCTCTGTTCTTTAACCCTCTGAGTTTCACTTTAATGGCACCCCGTAAACCTGTTTCATCCGGATTTGGTTGTGCTGTAATACACGGTCCAATGTAGACAAGCCCACCTGGTGAATGTTACTGAATATTGTGTTGTCTGCAATTATGTGGTTCTGGATTTCTCGTAGTCTAATGGTGTTGTTTGCCACCACCATGTTCACAATAGCGATCTCCTGTTCTGGTGTGAACAGCCGGTGTCTCCCACCATGGCCTGGCCGTCTCTCAGTTCTGCAGAAGATCCACAAATATGATGTGATTGGTTACAGTAAACTAAAATAATCTATTTTCTTTCAATATGAAATTACATTACTGTAACATTGACTAACAATCACTGAGAAACATAGGCCTACTGATATGTCAGACTGCAGTATACATACATAAAGAGCATAGTGTAGATGGTAGGTAACTTACCGGTTGTCATTTCTGAATGTACGATGATAGATGCAACTGTGTAGCGGCTCAGGTTGTGCTGAACTCTCTGCCCAGCCTCTCTTATACTCAATCCATGGTTGAGCACATGGTCAACCAATGTGGCCCTGATCTCATCTGAGACAGTCCTTCCTACTCTCACTCCTTCACCATTGACTTCCAGAACAGGAGAGCTCATCTGTGGCCTTTTATAGTGCTAAAGCTCTGATTTCAAAGTGAACAATTCAGCAACTAGTGTTTACACCTGTGATGAGAGAGTTGCAAATTGGTGTATAGAGCTTTCCAAAGGGACTAAAGAGAGCTTAATTTTGAATGTTGTGCCTAATGTAGAGAACTGTGTAGTGTTTTGCAAAAAGTGAGATATAGAATTGAAAACTGAGTGTAAAGCAGGAATTGTGTTTGCAATTTTGAAGACGTGGTTTAGGGATTTGGTAAATGAGTTTCAGGTTTCGGTGACTGCGTTTCAAGCTCCAATTTTAGTGTGTAATCAATTGGGAAAACTAATGTAGGCAGATGGTGTTTGCCAACACTAGATTGACAATGGCCAGTCCCTGGGTGAACAAACATTGCCTTCCACCCTCAGGTCGTTGTGATGGGGCCGTGAGTCGGAAGCAGGTAAAACATTAAGAAAACCAAACCAAGAACACGACACTAACATAAGGCAGAACRCCGATACACAAGAACAATACCAACTGGTGAGTGAACATGGGAGTGTGACATATAAAGGGGAGGAAATGAAATGAAGGAAATGGAGTCCAGGTGTGAATCATAATGATTAACAGGTGTGCGTAATGACGGGTTCGCGCAAAGCTGATTTCCAGGACCGGTGGTTAGTATTCTGGTGAGGTCAGCATCAGAGGGGAGGAGCAGGAGCAGACGTGACAGTCTGGTAGTTCTGTAGAAAATACAAGAATGTGATGTTATGTTTAGGTTCTTTTTTACATCCTGTACACAGTAACATCAAAACTGTATTACTGTACTTAACAGCACTATACCCATTTGTTTTGTTCACTGAGGAGCATAGACCTAATATTGTAGGACTACATTGTATTGTACTGTGATGCAGAATCTGCAACAATTACATAGGTACAGTAATGTAGAAAGTTGAAGACATACCTGTTCTCCAGTCTAAATGTCCGTATTATGGATGCTACCGGTGTAGCGACTCAGGTTGGACGGGACCTCCTGCCCAGCCTCCCTCATCGTCAGGCCATGATTTATGACATGGTCCACCAAAGTGGCCCTAATGTTGTTGGAAATATGTCGCCGTCTATTGCCTGGTCCCCTTCTTTGTTCTCTCGCTCTCAATGCTTACATGTTTGTAAAGTTCTCACAAAAGAGGTGAGTTTACCTGAGGTCTATTTGTAGTGCAAGGCTCAGACTAATTGGTGTTCAATTACTGTAGAAGTGTTTTCATGTGTGTTTGTGTGTGTGTGTGGTGTGTGTGTGTGTGTGTGTGTGTTGTGTGTGTGTGTGTGTGTGTGTGTGTGTGTGTGTGTGTGTGTGTGTGTGTGTGTGTGTGTGTGTGTGTGTGTGTGTGTGTGTGTGTGTGTGTGTGTGGTGTGTGTGTGTGGTGTTGCCAATTTCAGGTATGTTTTGCATTTTGAATAGAATGTTTTCCCTATGATTGCAAGAGATTCGTTCTTGAACGAAGTGTCTAATATAAGAAACAGTGTGTATGTTTTTGAAAGTGTTTGCAGAATTACAAACAAAGTGCAAAGCAGAAAATGGGTTTGTACTTTGGTGCCTTGTTTTAAGGCATGGTTACATTAGTGTGATGCTTTTGTCTAAGCATTCACTTCAAGTGTGGAAGCAATCGCAAAAACTGTGATAGAAAATGACTCAAGTAAAAGTGAGTCACCCAGTAAAATACTACTTGAGTAAAAGATTTTGGTTTTAAATATACTTAAGTATCAAAGTAAAAAGTATAAATCATTTCAAATGGCTTAGATTAAGCAAACCAGATGGAACTATTTTCATGTTTTCTAACACACATAATTTACAAACAATGCATTTGTGTTAATGAGTCCGCCAGATCAGAGGCATTAGGAATGACCAGGGATGTTTTCTGATAAATGCATAAATTGAGACATTTTCCTGTCCTGTTAAGCATTCAAAATGTAACGAGTAATTTTGGGTGTGAGGGAAATGTTTTGAGTAAAAATTACCTTATTTTCTTAGGAATGTAGTGAAGCAAATAAAAATTTGTCAAAAATTTTAATAGTAAAGTACAGATACCCAAAAAACGACTTAAGAGTAGTTAAAGTATTTTTTACTTAAGTACTTTACACCACTGAATAAGGTCATCAGAATGTCTGTTATGGCATAACACGTCTGGCTTGACTAGGCTACCTGCTGATACCTGGCCTCAGTCCTGTTTTCACAGAATCTAATCTTATATGTCATCAACTGTAGTGGTCATTCATGGGAGACGACATTTTACTGTTGCATTGTCTTTTGTTTCACTTTAGCTTCTCTGTGAAAACAGCTCTGTTGGATTTAGATCCAATTCCTCAGAACTCCAGTCCTCACTTCTCAGATCAGTGTCAATGTTGTGGTGAACAGTAAACACACAGACACTATTTTCAGTCCAGCCGTTTAGGCCCACCACTACAACACTACGCCTTACTACCCAGGGAATATTGCACAACTCATTGGTAATAAAAACAATTTTCAATTGTCTTGAACAAGAGAACTGGAAGACATTGATGATACAGAGTCAAGAACAATGTGTTGAACGTATTTATTTTGTAGAGAAACATCTCTGAGAAAGAATGCAGGGAATAACAAACACAAATCTATTTCACACTGTACACAACATCATTAGTTACGATGCTGGGCTTCAAAACACGAAGAGAAAAGACTAGAGGGATGGGGGTTGAGGTGAGCAGGGGTTTCAGGGGGCAGACTTCTTTATGGGTTTCTCTTTATGGTCATTATTGTCTGCATCGGAGGAGGAGAAGAGACACAAGAGAGGAATCTTTCTTTGGTTTATCCTCTCAGCTGGGGCCTGCTTCGGTTGTTGGGTCTCAGCCTTAGCTGCCTTTGTAGGAGCCTCTGTCTTTGTGGGGGCCTCTTGAGTTGCAGGGGCTTCTGTCTTCTTTGTGGGGGCCTCTTGAGTTGCAGATGCTTCTGTCTTCTTGTGGGGCCTCTTGGATTGGAGGAGACTTTTCTGAGTTGCTGGGGCTTCTGTCTTTTTGGGGACCTCCTTTCCATCCACCTCATCCTTCATCAAGGCTCCTTAGGTGGCGGGGCGGCTCTGATTGGAGTCAGGAAAGAGGAAGAAGATCTCAGTCTGAAGGTTTTGTAGGATGTTTTTCAGTTGAGGAATTGAAGTAGCCTTGTGGAACCATCCTGATTGCTACGCTCACCATTCTGTCTGTGTAAATCAGAGTGTGAGCTATTGCGTGATCAGGACGGTTCCACCAGACTCTAATAGATGAAGACATACAATTTGAATAGGAAATGTATAGTATTGGCCATGTTCAAATCAAATTGCACATCCTACTTGAATCAGATGTTTGTATGAATTGAATAGACACCACCCTGCAACACATCCACATAACATTGGAATCAAAATGTCAATGTCTACAATCGTACAAGGAACAACTCACAATCAGAATACTATGGATCTGTCTACAACATGTTAATTAAGAACATTGTCTTTGACATCATGCAGTTATACAGTGACATAGGTAGGTAGTACAGACAGAGTGATATTAGTCATAACTGAGAATGAACAGCAATCTGGAGTGGTGTTGGAGCGCATGTGACTGATTGGTCCGTGAGACAGAGACATCTTAGATGGACAGAGATATAATGTTATGTTGATTCCCTGGTGTCTTCTCCCCATACATCAGATCAGATGGTTCAGTAGGGCCGATGTTCAGTACTTACCACAACTCACTGCCTGCTCTAAAGAAAAGCCCACGCTGTTAGGGAAGAGATAAATTACACCACTTAACCGGCAACTTGAAATGTAATACCAGGTTTACTGCAAATGTGTTGCAGCTACAGACCCTAAATAAACTGAATGTTGTTTGATCCTATGTATAGGTACCTCATTATAAGCCATGGGCTACTGGGAGTACTGGCTATGACAACCCACATCAAGTCATGAGTACTGAGCCCCCATTCCCTCTGGGTTTGTGCATTGTTAGCTCACCTGTCGTCGGGGGCGATGTCGTGCATTAGGCTGCGGTAGTTCTCGATCTCGCCTCCAGCTTTCTTGACGTGAAGCAGCTCCTGGTAGTCATCCGCATGCCTCTCCACCTGCGTCCTCACCTGGACCAGCTCTCCCTCCAACTGCAGAGAGATCTTATTGAGGCGGGTCATCTCACGGTTGTACCGCCCATCCGTGTCCTTCAGAGATTCCTCGTGGGAGTGGACCTGTGACGGACAAGGAAAGAGACCAATCAATTTGTGAGCAGATGTGACGGACAGGCACAGGGACCAATCAAATCGATTTGAACTCACTACTTTTATTTGTATTTCCTGACTATAAAGACACCCAGCCAAGCATTGTGAAATGCTATCAGATGTTGGACTGTTTTGTATTAGTTGTTGTTGATAAATCAAGTTCACATATGTTCCAGGTGGCGACCATATTGATGACAGGTCATGAAGTTCAGTCTGGTTCGTAATGACAGAGTTCAATGTAATAACCAGGTTGGCTGGAATGTGTGTCGACAACACAGCTATGTTACATCCCTATATAGAGGTGTTGCATTCTCTGTAGGTTACGGGATGTGTGTGTGCATAGTTGACCCCTGTTTAGCATGGTCAGCTTTACCTTGACCCAGTTTACAGTTGACCTACACTCTTAGATAAAAAGGTGCTATTTAGGGTTATTCGGCGGTTCCCATAGGAGAACCCTTTGAAGAACCTTTTCGGTTACCGGTAGAACCCTTTTGGTTCCATGTAGAACCCTTTCTAAAGAGGGTTCTACATTGACCACAAAATGGTTCTACCTGGAACCAATAATGGTTCTCCTATGGGGATAGCTGAACCCTTTTTTCTAAGCATGTAGRACAGTACAGGTGATGTATGGGGGTTACCTATGTTGGGTATGGTCCGGTGTGTGTGATGTCACTGGTCAGGTGATGTGAGTGTTTTACTATAGCATCATTTACATGGGCTACAATATGATGACATACCAAAACCAACACAGGGGGACAGAATGTAGTCTTTTCAGCCGGAAATTCGTGTGTGTGTGTGTGTGTGTGTGTGCGTGCGTGCGTGCGTGCGTGCGAGCGAGAGAGAGATGGTGCAGGTAGGTATGTTTTACCAAGGTCATTATAGACTGTATGTCTATCTCCAGGAGGTGTCTCTGTCTGCGCAGGTCTTTGAGCTCATTCTTGCCTGAATGCAGAGCCTCAGTATTCTGAACCACCTCTACCTTGATGCTGTCAAACTGTCAGAGAGAGAGAGAGAATCAAACTCAGAACTGAAAACCAAAAAAGCACTGTACAACAGCAAGATGCTGACACTAATTGAGGAGTCCATAAACACAAACAACTTCTGGCAAAATTGGAAAAACCTAAAAAAAAAAAAAGGACAGGAATTAGCAATACAGAGGCATTTGTGTGTAGCAGTAACCTGGGAAGGTTTTCTGTAGTATTATAAATGTAAGAGTTCTAAACTTCCTTAATAAGCACAATGTCTTGAGTAAAAGCCAAATTGGATTTATACCAAAACATTGCACGACCGATCATATTTACACCCTACACACCCTGATAGATAAACAAGTCTACCAAAATAATACCAAAATGTACGCTTGCTTTATCGACTTCCAAAAAGCATTTGATTCTATTTGGCATACAGGACTGTTCTACGAAGTTATTGAAAGTGGTGTAATGGGTAAAACATATTTACATAATTAGTTCAATGTATACTGGGAATACATTGAGATTCAAAATTGGCAAGAAAAATAACTTAATCTTTTAAACAGTAGTGGGGCCTTCACCAGGGTTGCAATCTGAGCCCTGCGCTCTTCAATATTTAAATCGATGAATTGGCCACTATTCTATAAAAATCCTCAGCCCCTGGTGTTAGTCTCCACAGCCTTGCCATTGAGATGGGTAGACCCAGGAAAACCTGGCTCCGTGTACAGGAAAGGCTGTGCAACCACTGCCCCACAGCAGAACCTGAGACAGAGCTGCATTTCCTGACAAAATGTAAAAAAAATATAAACAATTAGAGAGTGTCAAATTTGAAACCCTTATTCAAGGTTCAAAGACCTCTCTGATGAGAATAGGCTGCCCGTCCTGTTGGGGGAGGACGCGAGAGCTATGGGTTGGCAGCGCACTACAGTACATTGCTGCCTGCCATAAGATGAGTCAGTGTCTGACATACCAACATATACTTATTGTAATTGTTCAATGTATGGTTATTTTGACCCTTGATTATTGTAGTTACTGCTGTCCATTGACAATATTGATTATTATTATTTGAATTATGTTAATATTGTAAATCTTTGGCAATATGTACATTGTTACATCATGCCAATAAAGGAAATTTAATTGAATTGAGAGAGAGAGAGAGAGAGATAGAGCGAGCGACATTAATTAATTAAGGAATGAAACAAGCGAAGGAATTAGATAATTAATGAACAAACTAATTAGTGTGGTTCATTGATAAGGAAGTAAATCTTCATACCTTGCTCTGGTACCAGTCGTCGGTATCCTTGAGGTTCTTCTTGGCCAGTTTCTCGTACTGGGAGCGGATCTTGTTGAGTGTATCACTCAGGTTATGTCCTGGGAAGTCAAAACTCCACGAGGACGTTGGAGTCCTTGATCTTCTTACGCAGCTCATCAACGTCCTGCATGCAGCAGGGGAGAATACAGTAGTTATTATGGGCTATTTCAAGTAAAAGCTGCTCTAGGATCATCTCTCCTATTCCCAGCTATAAACCTAACCATTATGAGGTRAATCTCAACACTGTTCCAGGAACAGTGGGTGAATGAGTGTGTGCCCTTACATCCTTATGGTCCTTCTTGAGGACGGCGAGCTCTTCCTTCACAGACTCGACCTGGCTCTCCAGCTGCATGCGGTTCAGGTTGGTGTCGTCAATCATCTTCTTCAGACCAATCAGGTCCCGCTCCACAGTCTTCCTGGCCTGCTTCTCGTTGTCCAGCCTGCAGAGGAGAGGACAGGAGCATGTCTCTCTTAGCCCCATACAATGTAAAAAGCCCCATTGGGTTTTAGCAAAGACTGCTATATGTAAATGAGCACCATTTTCATAAATGTTTTTATTATAATGACATAATAATAATAATCCAATAATATTAATTTTATTTTGTGTATTTTTGTCCTATTTCTATTTTTTATTAATTGAAGGTTAAATAAATCTCCAGGTCTTTTTCTATAATAAATTGATAGCATGTCATGTCTCACTTGTTTTTGAAGTCATCATTGGCCAGTTTGGTGTTGTCAATTTGCAGTAACAAACGTGCATTATCCATGGTCATATCACGGAGCTGAAACCGAGAGAACATGGACCAGTTATTGAGAATTCAGTAAACACACCAAACGATTCACAGACAGAGATCAAGTGACTATCAGGTGAATAAGCTCAGCTGACATAGACATACAGTACTGTACATTGATCATTCAAAGGGCAAAAATGCAGAATAAATCAGTCTAATTAATCATATTAAATAATTAACTGAKTGAAAAMTCACCTTCTTCCTGAGGTCATTCAAYGGTTTCTCAACCACATCCCAGTCTCGGCCGTTGGGGTCTCCTCTCTTGTCCAAGATGTCCTGAATCTGGTCCTCCAGATCTTTGTTGGCTTCCTCCAGGTTCCTCACGCTGCCCAGGTAGCCGGACAGACGGTCGTTGAGACCCTTCATGGTCTTCTTATCATCCGGGGCGGGCCCGGGGGCAGGAGAGACATCCTTTGAATTCTCTGGGTCAGAACGCATCGCGTTCCGTAGCCCCTCCAGACTGGCCACGGACACCCTGGAGCCTCTTCCCCCGGCCCCACCGAACATGCTAAAGGCTCTGTTACTAGACATGGCAGGAGTTGGTTGAATGGGTGAGTTGAGAAAGAAAATAGAGAGGCAGTGTAGAACCGATAGTCACCTGTACAGGTAGTGATTGAGAGATGCGAGGGACTGTTTTTATACCGCTGCTCAACACCTGAAACCGGACCCAAAGATACGATTGGCTGTAGTACGTCCAGCACACCCCCGGGCAAACAGGTTTAGAGTAAACATTCAAGTTTTCCTTTGTGACTTTGTTGTTTTTACTATGAAATTTARAGTTCCACCTCAGCTGATTGGACAGAGGCAGACACCTGAGTGGTGAGGGTTGGTCCTTGCCCACCTTAAAATCAGGTGATAACCTGAGAAGAGGTGCCTTTCCCTAAACTCTGAGTCTGATACTTGAGACTCCTTCTCTCTCTGTCATTCTGACAAGAACACAAAGACAAGATGTCCAAACCAGGTGGATACAGCAGCCAGTCCGACACTCCCTCCGGTAACAAGCCCAAAAGCTACCCGAACGTCACCACTAACAAGGACCTTCTAGAGCCCAACAACCCGAAGGTGGACCCGAAGGACCAGTCAGCCAAGAGCCAGGAGAAGGACCAGATGGTTGGACTCAACGACAAGTTTATAGCGTTCATTGACAAGGTGTGCTATTTTATTATTCTATTATTATTATTATTGATTGGATTGATAATTTTACTAAATCAATACATTGATGCAATAGGTCTGTCTGAAGTCTGCTGGTAATAGAGAAACACCTGTATGACACTCCTACATAATTATTTCAGCCATATGATATTTGATTTGATGTTTAATTTATGCATTTTCTTCCAATTCATTGTGTAATAATTCCATTAGATAGACCCAAAACACATCTTGAGATAAAAAACAAATGTATATTTCTAATTATCTACAGGCCTACGTTTTTATACATTCTACTTAACTGTCATTATACTTCATTACCACCTTTACATAGTTAGAAGCCTACCTTCAGTAAAATAAGAGCCTCTGTAATCATCCCAGCAGCGGGGTTTATGTAGCCAAAACATTCTACCCAGAGAGAGGTGTTCTAGCGGTCTCATCACCATCACTCACACCTGTAAAGAAAACCTGTCAGACATAGAGTCTCCTGCTCTCTGCTTCGCGTTCTGAGCCTCTCTCTCACTCCCTCTCTCTCTTTCATTCTTTCTCTCACTTTCATTCTCTCTTCTCTCTCTCTCTCTCCTTCGATCATAGGGCGTTTTCAACTGCTAAGGTGCCACCTTGTGGCCAATAACAGAATACCATTTCAAAATGGAATTATTTTTAATCTCTTGCAAATTTTCCAAATCAATTTTCTTTTAGAGATTTTTGGACTTGGATTTAGTCAATATTATATAATATTTTTGTTGGATTACATTTGTGAGTGTGGGGGCCTATTTGTTGTTAACAGACCATAGTGTGAGTATGTTGTAGTGAATCACACATTGGTTCTACATTTAACGGCCATAAGAGTCTGGGTGAAACCTAATGCATGTTGCTGCCACCAAGCAGCCAGAAAGTGTGCTTGCCACACAGACACACACGGTGGAATTTTAGCTGTGGGCAGATCTGGTGTTGCTCAGTTAGTGTAATGAGACCCTTCATCACTGAGGCTCCACATAAGTGCACACACACACGCACGCACGCACACACACACACACAATGGCATCCCACAAGACTAACAGGTTGTAGAGTCACTTTTTCAATATCTATTAAATTCCTGCTAACAGAGAAGTGGAGGCTTACAAATCTTAACCCACAATCCCCCAGTGACATGAATAAAAAAATGGATAGGAGTTTTTTCCTTCTATAAATCATTGTAGTTTACTCTGACTGGTTTCAGATGAAACAACCGTGATTGAGTTTCTGATCCAATATACTCTCTCTCTCCCTCTCCCTTTAGGTGCAAAACCTGGAGCAGCAGAACAAGGTCCTGGACACGCGCCTGAAGATCCTGAAGGAGCAGGAGGACTACCAAGGCAACGTGGACGCTGTGGTCCAACAGCTGGCCAACGAGTTGCAGCGGCAGATCGAGAACCTGGCCCGGGACAAACAGAAACTGAAGCAGGAGGTGGCCCGCTGCCAGGACGAAGTGGGCCAGACACGCAACAAGTCAGTGACTTCACAGAGCCTTTCGTAGTTAAGAGTTAATAGAATCGAATAGAACAGAAAGAATGGAATACAATACAATACACAGTATGAAATGGCATTGAATTGGACAACATGCACTGCAAAAGATAGATCTAAATTATGAATGTATTTACCATTTCAGGGACGCCCTAACAAACCACCCAACACATGATTCCTGTGAAGCAGGCCTAGGGGAGAAAACTAGGACAGTCAATTGTATAATATAGATCATAGTTTAGATATTGTACAGGGTCACCAGGCCTCCAGGAAATGCCACAGTCCACAACAGGAACCTCATCAGTCTAAAGTGACAAAACAGCGTTTTCTCACGCTAGGCTACGGAGCATTTTTCCACCTGGGTCCCCAGTCCTCAAGGGTCGGAGTGCTAATCTTTATCCTTACATAAGCCTCTGTCCACTGGTTGAGTTAAGTATGTACAGGGAAGCTCTGGTGTGCCCTGCACTATGTCTGTGGGGAGAGGTAAATGTACTGTGTCAGTGTACACTGCCCAGCCCCTCTACTCCACTCTACCCCCTAACCATGGACCTCTGTGTTGCACAGTACCCACAGACATGGCTCTGAGAGTGGAAAAATGTGGGAACCCTTAGGGAGCTGGGCCCATTCATCCCATCCATCCTGGGCTCTTACCCAGTCTGGATCAGCTCAACACAGGCACGCTATGCTAGGGTGTCTGACTTGGAGGAGTTAGAGGGAACAAAGCTGCAGATGTTCTGACAGTAGGATGATAAATTGACATGTCAGTGAAAGGGTTTGGGGATCCGTGTGGTGTGGTGTGTCGTGGTGTGTCGTGGTGTGTGTGGTGGTTCATGGTGTGGTGTGTCGTAGTGTTCGTGTCGTGTGTGTCGTGTCGTGGTGTGTGTGTGTGGTGTGTCGTGCGTGGGTGTGTCGTGTGGTGTGTCTGGTGTGGTGGTGTCTGGTGTGTCGTGGTGTGGTGTGTGTGTCGGTGGTATGGTGTGTCGTTGGTGTGGTGGTGGTGTGTGCGTGTCGTGTGTGGTGGTGGTGTGTCGTGGTGTGTCGTGGTGTGTCGTGGGGCGTGGGTGTGTCATGGTTGTGGTGTGTCATTGTGTGGTGTGTTTGGTGTGTCTGTGGTGTGGTGTGTTGTGTCGTGGGATGGTGGTCGTGGGTGTGTGTGTCATTGATGTGGCGGGTGTGTCGTTGGTGTTGGTGTGTCATGGTGTGGGGGTGTGTCGTTGGTGTGGCGTGTGGTGTGTCGTGGTGTGGTGTGTCGTGTGTCGTGCGTTGTGTCGTGTTGTTGGTGTGTCGTGGGTGCGTGGGTGCTGTGTGGTGTGTCTGGTGTGTCGTGGGTTGTGGTGTGTGTGTGTGCGTGGTGTGGTGTGTCGTGGTGTGGGTGTGTCGTGGTATGGTGTGTCGTGTCGTGGTGTGGGTGTGTCGTGGTGTGTCTGTGGTATGGTGTGTCGTGTTGTGGTGTGCGTGTGTCGTGGTTGGGTGTGGTGTCATGCTTGCGGGTGTGTGCGCTTACCTGAGCTCCCATCTCAGTCATATCATACCTGGGCGGCAGGTAGCCTAGAGGTTAAGAGCATTGGCCTGTAACAAAAAGGTTGCTGGTTTGAATCTCCAAGCCAATTAGGTGAAACATCTGCCTGTGCCTTGAGCAAGGCACTTAACCCTAATTTCTCCTGTAAGTCGCTCTGGATAAGAGCGTCTGCTAAATGACTAAAATGTAAAATATCAAAACAACAACATCCTCTTCATTATCCACTCTGTGGTCCTCCAGGTACCAGGATGAGATCCAGAAGAAGTCGGATCTGGGGAATGACTTTGTGATCAACAAGAAGGATGTGGGATGAGGCCAACTGGCAGCCGTGGATCTGGCTCTGGAACTGGAGACCTGATGGAGAACTGGACTTCTGATGAGGCAGGGCTATGATGAGAGTAGGCTGACTGACACACCCATCGGCCAATCAGAGGCTAGGTGGAACCAGAACCATATATAGCCTAACATGGCGTCCAGTGTAAAAGTTTGCCAAACTCTCTTTACTGCATGGCCTGGTGGAACTATTGCAACTGACACCTACCCAGTGCACAAACCAATCTCAAATCTGCCAACTAGGGCAGAGCGAAGGAGGCAGTTACCTGGAATGAGACGCAGCCCAGATGTCTTTCTCTTTACCCCTTTTTTTCCCCAATTTCATGGTATCCAATTGGTAGTTACAGTCTTGTCCCATCGCTGCAACTCCCGTACGGACTCGGGAGAGGCGGAAGGTCGAGAGCCGTGCGTCCTCCGAAATACGACCCGCCAAGCCGCACTGCTTCTTGACACAATGCCCACTTAACCCGGAAGCCAGGCCGCCCCAATGTGTCGAAGGAAACACCGTTACACCTGGCGACCGCGTTCACCCCGTGCATTGCGTCCAGCCCGCCACAAGACTTGCTAGTGCGCGATAGAAAGAACATCCCTGCCAGCCAAACCTCTCCCCTAATTGTGCGGCCGCCCCATGGCTCTCCCGATCCCGGCCGGCTGCGACAAGAGCCTGGACTCGAGCCAGGATCTCTAGAGGCACAGCTAGCATTGCAATGCAGTGCCTTAGATCACTCGGGAGGCCCAGATCTCCTTCTCTAATGTAGTATTGTTGTCCTGGCTGTGGTGTGACAGGAGCTGAAGGAGCTGGAGTCTCATATCCAGAATGAGACGGTGGTCGTGAAGGAAAGCAACAAGAGATCTCTAGACATGGACGAGATCATCAACAACGTCAAGAAACAGTACGCGGACATGGCATCCCGTGCCAGAGAGGGCAGAGCTGTGGAATCCAGAAAAAGAGTGAGGATTTTTTTAATTTATGTCATTTAGCAGACACTCTAATTCAGAGTTAAGGTTAAGGTTAAATGCCTTGCCCAAGGGCACATGACATATTTTTCACCTGGTCGGCTCTGGATTTGAACCACAGCTTTCGGTAACTGGCCCAACACTCTCAACCGCCTGTGGTCGGGGGGGTGAGTGGTGAGGGTGGTGAGGGTGGTGTATGGGGGTGAGTGATGGTGTGGTGGGGAGTGGTGAGGAGTGGTGGGGGTGACTGGTGGTTGTGGTGGGTGATGGTGGTGGTGGGGGGGTGAGCGGTGGTGGGTGGTGGTGAGGGTGAGAAGTTCGTGGTGGTGAGGCGTGGTGGTCGGGGTGAGTGGTGAGCAGGTGCTGGAGGACGGTGATGGTGAAACTATGTGGTGTGCGTGGGAGGTGATGGATGCTGCTGGGTGGGTTGAGTGTTATTAGGAAAGTTTTTGTGAGTAGTGGTGGGGGGGTGAGGTGTGGATTGAACTCTACGGTCATCCTTTCACATAAAAACGTCATCTCATGATAACCACTATGATCGAGCACGAGGGCCAGTGTCGTCGGTTGAACAAAAATGGGAAAGACAAAGTGTTCCTCTCCCGATGCTTTCAAGAGGTGTTTCGAGGAAAGAAAGCAGGCTAGGGCAAAGTCGCGCAAACGTTATGGTGGTTGAGTCGTACAGCAGCATTCTCCTCCAATGCAGCAGGTGTCCAGTACGCCTACCCGGGTGAGTCACTTGCGTTTGTGCTTGTGCGAGCAGTGTGCAATTAGCGTGACGCACATTAAAACAGGAGTGTGTAGAGCATTGTGTGACGCGCTCGTTGAGTTGGTCGGTCCGGCTATGTGGCTGGTATATGAGAGTGGCGTGGTAGTGGTGATGCTGGGTGGTAGTGATTATGCCGTGGTGAGCTGGGGTGGGCTGCGCGTCATCTGGAAAAGGGTTGTCTGTGCCCCCTGGGTACTAATGTGTTCCCGAAATAGGTTAACCGGGTGGCTCGCTTAGTGTTCGTAAGTGCCCGGTCGCACCTCTCTATGATTTAACTGGCTTTATACTAATCAACTACCAGATCCGGATCCTATGCTACCGCGCCTCGATAATGTTGCGTTGTCTACCCTAGCGTTCCGCAATCCATATCACTGCTTTCCTCCGGTTAACTTTGTAGGATAGGGGCGAGTATCGGAAAGTTTGGAGTGGAGTGACTTGAGGTGGCCCAAAGTGTGCCTGTAACTCAGAGCTCCGCCCCGTGGCCACGAAGCTTAGGATTGCAGTAGTGCATGGGTAGGGATATATTGGAGCATAAAATGGCTCTATGGTTTCTAAAGATTGTTTAGAACAGATTGCGTGTTGCGAGTCATAACAGAACGAAGTTTGGCAGGTGCGAAAACTCCAAGAGGGGCACCAATCCATCAGCAAAACATTTTTTGGAGGGTCTTGGGATCTTTCCAAAAGGAATGTTTCTATGTGTGAAGTGCATAATAGGTGATGTTGAGACCCAGATGCAGTTCTCTATGGCGGTTCCACTAGATGTCAACAGTCTTTAGAAATTCTGTTTCGATTTTGTTGTTGGTGAAAATGAAGAGAAGATCATTCGTGTTCGTCTAGTGTCAGCCAGGACTCTAGTCTTTGTGGTGCTCGTTGAATGAACTGCGCGCTTCCCTCGTTGTTTTCGTCTGGGTATTGAAAAACCAGTTTATTTCCGTCTCTAAAGATTGTGATTCCGATGTTACTATATTAGGTCGGTGCTGTGGGTTATCTGAAGGTTGGAATGTAAGAAACGTATGGTTTGATAGATGTGGGTCTCGACCCAAGGTTTAGCTAGGTGTGTCTTTGTTGAGTCGCTTTGGTATCCAGTTGGTGGGTTGAGTTGGAGAGGAGTCGGTGTTATTTCTGGAATCAAACGCGCCATATAGAGGACTGACTAGTGTTATGTTGGGATATAAGAGGAAGGATCTTGTATACGTACGGAAGTAGACCATTCCATTTGTAAATCTGGGACTGTAGGGATTAGCCACAAAAGGATGAAGATCTTCAAAAGTACAGCAATTTTATGCCGTTCAGCTATTTTTTGACTTTCGTTGATGGCATCTGCCTGGTTGAAAATCGTTTTTCGCGGTGTCGAGGGGCGCTGTGTTGTGTGTGAATCTCCAGTTAGCTGAAGTATGACTATTTTCCGTCTCTGACTAAATGTGTATGTTGTTTTATTTACATTCCATTATAAACTTTGAGTGAGGTGTTGCT